>NC_047035.1:31598844-31901240 GCF_011762595.2 Tursiops truncatus | reverse complement strand
GTGTAGTGTCTTGCTATCCGTGAATTTTTAATGTTAGTGCTTTTATTGCCAGGTTGCGTGTAATCTTCAGTCATTTATGAATGTCTAGTTTCCAATCATTCATCAACCATCAGCACACCTTTCTGTGGGACACAGAGAAGAAGAGATATGATCCCTGCCTTAAAGAGACTGGCAATCTACTGGGCACACGAATGAACCATAGGTAGCTTGGGAAACAGACCTCCCCGCAATGTGTGCCATTTGCCAGGATGAGTCAGAGGAAGCCTCAACTGTCAAGTGTTTGAGGTTACATAATAGTATAGAGTGCAGGTGACATGACTCACATTTCCCATGCTATCCCTGAAATCTTTCCATCTATCCCTGCCTCTTTATTGCCACTGAAATATTCCTGGTTTAATCCCTTATCATCTTTCCATCTATTAAATTCACCCCTAAGTGTCTGTAGAAAAGAAATTCCTGATCTCCTTCCTGCCTTTAGGCTGATCTAGTTAACACTCATATCTAGGCCCAAAAACAACAACAGAAACACACAAAAAACCTTAATTATAGGGACTTCCCCGGCAGACCAGTGGTTAAGACTCTGCACTTCCAATGCAGAGGGTGCCGGTTCTATCCCTGGTGGGGGGAACTGAGATCCCACATGCCATGGGTGCGGCCAAAAAACTTAAAAAACAAAAACAAAACCTTAATTATGAACTCAAGTCTATCTCCCACACTGCTGACAGTTATCTAAGAGACATAAATAATGATGAGATTCTCCTCTTTTTTTCTGCCTACAATAGTCACTCCAATTTTCTTAGCAAGTAATTGAAGGGCGTTTGTAATATGACTTTGGCCTGCCTTTACTACCACTGTTCTTCATTCACTCCATGCTCCATCCTGGAGGAGATATTAACTCCCTGAGTATTGCATGAACTTCCACATCTTCCAGATGCAGCTTTAGGGACACCAGGTTCTTGAAGCCTCCCTTACTCCACAGGCAATGTAAATTATTTCCTCTTCAGGGCTCCACTAGGCTTTGACTAAAATATATCACAGAGCTCTATGACACTGTATTGTCGGTTTTGGTGTACAAAGTCATTGTAAGTCCAAACAGTATATAAGAAAGATGAAAAAAAGGAGAGTGGAAAGAATAGTTCAGGGTTTGAATTTGAACTTCGGGGTTTTGTTTTGGGTTCTGGGGCTGAGCAAATGTATCAACCCCCTCCCCCAGAGCATCACCTGAACTGAACCAGGAATATTTTAAAGTGATCAGGGTAAGGTTTATTAAAGTAAGACTGCTAATCCCTTCTCTTACCCCTATTTCTCCAATCTTCCCCAACCCCAATCTCTCCAAAAAAGAGACACCTTGCAAACCTGGGGACTGGAGCAGTAAGAAAGGTGGGAAGACTTAGCCTGAGAGCTTAAGTCACACTACATAGTTGCTGGGAGAAAATTATTTAGATTCATGGGAAAGAGTCTGGAGCAGTTGTAGAATACAGGAGAATTTAGGATTGCAGAGATGGTCTTGTGAACAGGGTTGCTAAGGTTTATGAATAGTCTCCTTCAGTGCTGTGATTCCTTTGTATTTTATTTTGAATTGTTTGGCTTACATTTTTTGTTGTATGTTTGTTTGTTTAACTTATCTCTGTGCAGAGACAGAAACATATAGGGCCATAGGATTTATTAGAGAATGTATTGTGAAGTGTGCAAGAATTTGTATATGGCATTGCCTCTCGCCTTAGTCACTTCTTTTGATACTTCAGAACTCATACAGCATCCAGGTTAGTCAAGTGTATTACTTCTCCAACTTTTCCTCATATCTTAAATGCCGAGGGAACTGTTCTAAAAGTCCAGACCTTTTCCTACCTTTTCACTACATAAAATGTCACCTTATGGATCTGACTCCAATAAAGGCTGGCACTCAACGAATAGTTAATAATGGATTAAACCATATACATGTATTCTAGGTAATGCCATAGCTAATAATCTGTTACCCTTATCAGATAAAGCATATATTCAATTTAAGTGAATATAGGTCTTCAGTCTTCCATTTATTCCATCATCCAAATAAGCCCTTATTAAGAACCTTGAAATGATCTCGAAGGAGCAACTAAATAGTAGGTATTACAAGTATGCTGGAAAGTTTTCATGAGATAAAATTGGGGGCAGTGTGGCATTTAAGCACTTAAGAAATGTTTTGCCGAAAGCCTGCTTTCAGTTTTAAGGTTCGTTGGATTCGCTGGCAAAATTACCACTCATTTGACACAAATAAACAGCTTTAATCCACTCTTTAATGAAAGCTGATTTAACTTAATTTTAATATACAATCATTAGAAGGAAAGGAATAAGAATATTAGAGAAATACAACAGGGCATATGCATCACTGGATTGGGCCAACACCTACTTCCAGATCCAAACAGAAGCTGGGAGGTTCTGAGTAACAGCAGTCTGGACCCCCAGTAGGGAAGGGTCCCGGGTGGTGCGTCCACCCCACGGGTGAGACTTTAGATTAGAGTTCTGGGGGCTTCCGTTTGTAATTCCAGGCCACAAACTGATACCAGTTTGCGTGCAAAAATGCAGCTCGGTGGCTTCCCTGGTGGCGCAGTGATTGAGAGTCTGCCTGCCAATGCAGGAGACACGGGGTCGTGCCCCGGTCCGGGAAGATCCCACATGCCGCGGAGGGGCTAGGCCCGTGAGCCATGGCCGCTGAGCCTGCGCGTCCGGAGCCTGTGCTCCGCAGCGGGAGAGGCCACAACAGTGAGAGGCCCGCGTACCGCAAAAAAAAAAAAAAAAATTGCAGCTCGGGATTCACTTTAACAATGCTGTTGATTTCACCATGTGAGTCACAAGGTTTTCCAGACTCCAGGGGACTGGCCAGGTCCTCAGGGCTCAAGACATTGCAAGACCCACTCCCTTTCTTATTGTAAGCACCATTTGACTTGCTAGCAGTAATTGTTAGGTGTGCAAGCAGGCGTGCAGTCCAGGCAAGGTCACAGGTCGCTCAGAGGCCTGCTTCTGCCTCTGAAGGCTGAACAAGATTATTTTACTAGTTTTCCCAACAACAAATAACACGTATCCTCACCTTAAGCATCACTACTGTATACCTCACTTTACCTATTTGTTAAATCAAAGTGATATTTGTTGTCACTTTTACAATTCTCACAAAAAACACAAAATAGCTCATCAGTATGGCTTCTGTTGCTTTCCCATAAATATGACTCAAATCTCAACTGTGTGTTTCTAGTGTTAATAAACAGAAAAATAGTTGACCCAGCCATCTTAACTGTCACGCTTCCACGTGGCAGTTTATAAAAATTTACATCCAGAAAACAAGGCATCTCCACCGTCCATGCCAGTCCCTCAGCACTAGTATGTTCTTGATATCTAGCCAAGTTACATAATCCTCCAGTATCTGCTCTACCATCACTTAACTCATGCAAGTATATGGCAGTGTTGTTATCAAAATCACCAATTCAAGGGGCTTCCCTGGTGGTGCAATGGTTGAGAGTCCGCCTGCCGATGCAGTGGACGCGTGTTCGTGCCCCGGTCTGGGAAGATCCCACATGCCGTGGAGCCGCTAGGCCCGTGAGCCATGGCCACTGAGCCTGCGCGTCTGGAGCCTGTGCTCCGCAACGGGAGAGGCCACAACAGCGAGAGGCCCGCGTACCGCAAAAAAAACAAACCAAAAAAATCACCAATCTTGAGAGCTTCAATACCAAAGTTAGGTTTTAGAACTATGGCCAAATTTAATGGCTATGGTACAGAAAGATTGCTTCATGAATCATCTGGTTTCATAATTGACATCTAGTATATAATTTAATTCACTAAAAATCTTAAAATTTTGGAAGAGCATGATTCCAGACTCATTTTACAGGTGCACACATTGAGGCTCAGAAAGGTTAAGAAGCTTGCACAACAGTTCACATCTGTACTATTTGTGAACTAGTACAAATGCCCCAACTTGAACTAAACTTCCTATAACATTTGACAATACTGACTATCTCCTTCTTGAACTTCTCTCCTCCCATGGCTTCCATGAATGTTTGGCTCCCATGGATCCTCTCCAACTTTGAGACTTCCTTTTGTCTTCTTCAGCCTTATAAACCTTCAACTGGGGTCTTTAGCTCTCTTCCATTTTTTTTATTTGTCCCAGTGACTCTCAAACTGTAGTGTGCACAGGATCCCCTGGAGACTTTATCAAAACACAGATTGCTGTGTTCCATCCCCAAGGTTTCTGATTCAGTAGATCTGGAATGGGACCTGAAAAACTGGGTTTTCTAACAAGCATCCAGATGCTGCTGGTGGTGGTGGTGGTCCAGGGACTACACTATGAGAACTATTGCTGTATCCTCTTTTGCTAGGTAAACTCAACTTTCACCTTGGCTTCAAATTTTATCACAGTGTGGATGACTTCCGGTACATTTTCAGTAACCTAAATGGTTTTCTAACACCTCAAAGTCAACATTCCACAAAGATCTGCTTCTGGACGGGGTAGGGAGTCTTTCCCTCCATTCTATCTAACTTCTATGGCTAGAACTAGAGAGTTGGCTACTCAGTTTCCAATTCAGTCCAATTTCAAACCACTTAAAATTAGTACTTTACATTATTCAACTAGGAAATTCACTGTTTTGCCCTTTATTGTATATTTCTCCTATGGTAGTGATCATTAACATCTAGTTTTAGAATAATTCATGTTTTGTCCTATTATTTTTTAAGTATTTAAATATTTATTTATCTGTGCTGGGTCTTAGTTGTGGCATGTGAGATATGCGTTGTGGCGTGCAGGGCTCTTAGTTGCGGCATGCAGGATCTAGTTCCGTTATCAAGGATTGAACCCAGGCCCCCTGCATTGGGAGTGCTGAGTCTTAACCCCTAGACCACCAGGGAAGTACCGTATCTTATTACTTTTTATAGAGTATAGGCTACGGGATGAATGGGACTGTGCCTAATACATTTCTGTCCTCCATGACTTTTTTCATAGTCCTAAACCATAATTCACACTTTTTGGAAAAACAAATGAAATGGCAACTGGAAAGGTGGCAAGAGTTTCCCATACCATGCTATACAGTGAAGAATCCCCCATTACTGATTCCTAAACCAAACAAAAATCTGCTGCATAACACTTTGCAGAGAATCAAAGGTAACTCTTCTATACAAAAGTGCTAGAGATCTCTTCTGTACAGATTAGTGAAAGCAAAAGGAATTCAAAGTTAAATGAATTGTCTTGAAGTACACTTACTACCTTGGTTAAAATTAAGTTTCGGGCTTCCCTGGTGGTGCAGTGGTTAAGAATCCGCCTGCCAATGCAGGGGACACGGGTTCGAGCCCTGGTCCAGGAAGATCCCACATGCCACGGAGAAACTAAGTCCATGCGCCACAACTACTGAGCCTGTGCTCTAGAGCCCGTGAGCCACAAATACTGAAGTCTGTGCACCTAGAGCCCGTGCTCTGCAACAAGAGAAGCCACTGCAATGAGAAGCCCGCGCACCACAACAAAGAGTAGCACCTGCTCGCCGCGACTACAGAAAGCCCACGTGCAGCGACAAAGACCCAATGCAGCCATAAATAAATAAATAAATAAATAAAATAAATTTTTAAAAATTCAAAAAAAAAAGTTTCATGAGGTAGAGCAAATCAGGAAACTTCTAACTTTCCAATTGCCATGGGACTAAAGCCCATCTGAAAGCTTTCTGAATACTGTCAGTTAAGCTAACTAGGGCTTCCTTTTTGGGCAGGTGAATGTGTGCTTTTGTGATATAAGTCAATGGTGAAACAGGATCTTATCTATTGAAATTTATGTTAAAAAACCTTTGCAGGAAAACATATTTAGAAATGTAAAGACAAATCTTTGAATTCAGGGCAAGTAAAGTGTACTTTAATCTGAAGACAAATTTTTTGGAAAGGAAACCATTAAAAAATGGCCTGACTGTATGTGTGTTTTAAGTGCTTGAGTAACATCAGTTGCCCTGGTTTAAGAAAAAAGTCAAATATCATTGTACTATAAAGTTTCCTATACACCAAGACACAATGCCCATCCAATAAAAATAGAATTTGAGGGCTTCCCTGGTGGCACAGTGGTTGAGAATCTGCCTGCCAATGCAGGGGATACGGGTTCGAGCCCTGGTCTGGGAAGATCCCACATGCCGTGGAGCAATTAGGCCAGTGAGCCACAACTACTGAGCCTGCGCATCCGGAGCCTGTGCTCGGCAACAAGAGAGGCCGCGATAGTGAGAGGCCCACACACTGCGATGAAGAGTAGCCCCCGCTTGCCACAACTAGAGAAAACCCTCGCACAGAAACAAAGACCCAACACAGCCATAAATAAATAAATAAATAAATAAATAAATAAATAAAACTTGACACCTCGAAAGTAAATTGGCTTCCTAAAGTACCACTTCAAAATCATATAACACTATTTTTAAAATTTAAATTTTTTTCAATTTTATGGAGATAAATTGACACATAACATTATATAAGATTAATGTGAACAACATAACAACTAGATATACATATATATTGTGAAATGTTTACCATGATAAATTTGGTTAACATTCATCACCTCATATAGGTACAATATTTTTCCTTGTGTTGAGAACTTTTAAGATCTATAACACTATTAGTAATACTACTTTGCATAACCCCCCAAATCAAAAAGGGTATCAAAATAGAAATTATAAGTTATATGACAAGTAAAAGGAAAAAATTTCATATGAAATCCTATTATTTAAGATGACAGAAAATAAATACCTGACTTACAAAAAAAAATGAACTAAGAGAAAGTATAAAGAGAGAATTAGTCAAAAGAAAAGCTAAAATAAAAGAAATGGAAAACAAACAAAACCAGAAGAATAAATCAATAAAACAAAAAGCTGGTTATTACAAAGAATCAATTAATAGATTAAGGGAAAAAATTTAATGTTAGGGATGAGACAGAAAATAAAAACGTGTAAAAGAAAATAAAAGGGATTACATGAGAATTTCAAGTTATCTTCTATTACAGTAAATAAATTGAACAGCTAGAGAAATTGATGTTTTAGTGATAAAACATAAAGGATCATTTAAAAGTCGAAAATCGGGACTTCCCTGGTGGTGCAGTGGTTAAGAATCCACCTGCCGATGCAGGGGACACGGGTTCAAGCCCTGGTCCGGGAAGATCCCACATGTGCCCCACAGCTACTGAGCCCGAGTGCCACAACGACTGAAGCCCACGTGCTGAGCCGGTGCTCTGCAACAAGAGAAGCCACCACAATGAGAAGCCCATGCACCACAACAAACAACGAAGAGTAGCCCCTGCTCACCACAACTAGAGAAAGCCCATGCACAGCAATGAAGACCCAACACAGCCAAAAATAAATAAATAAATTTATTTTTTTTAAAAAGGTCGAATATAACAAGTACTATGGAAATTGCAAATTTACCATTAAGAAGAACTAGGCAGTTGGCTGTGACACAGGAGGAAACATTCATGCTAATTGAGCCAAATCATATCTTGCAAAAGTCTAGTGCAAAATTTTATTCTTCCTCTATTAAGATCTTCTTGGGAACTATTATATAGGTACTTTTACTGGTTCCTTAAAGGAATTTACCATTTCATGGTTTCAAGAGCCTTTTCCCCAACACTGTATGATCACAGACCTGATATCAACTTCCTTTGTCAGTTGTTTGCAGGTTTCTGGAAGAATTTGAGTTCTTATGCCTTGTCCTTTATGTCCTCTCTAGGCGCAAAGTTCTTTACTGTCTACATATGTTGGGTATCCCTCAAACAAAAAAGTATCACTTTTTGTGGAGCCCCAGAATGGATGCCCAGGGAAAATTTAGAAACCCAAGAGGAAGGATTGGAGTCTAGAGTGACAATGAGAAAATAAGGCAAATTTGAAAACAAAAGTAAATGAGTAGTTGGTATTAGAATGGACTGATGGGTGGAGAAGCTAGATGTTAAAGGTTTAATCCTTGGAGATTTCTGCAGAGGTGCAGGTTGGGCTATGGGGAGAAGGTCTCTGAGGGGTATTGTGGCCTCCAGGAGGCAATATGGAGAATGCATCTAGGGAACCAGCTCTAAGGTGCCCCCGGGACCAAACAAGCTTGAAAATACAGAAGGCATCTGGGGAAATAACACTAAGTTGAGAATTTAGCCCGAAAATCAGTGGGGGAGGAAATACACAAACTTTAAAGTTTGTAGGAAGACCCTAAGGTAAAGAATCTGGTATTTTTGAGTAACTGAAAGGCCAGGGAGGAGAGGGATCAGAGAGAAAGCATGGAGTGTGGAGTGAAATGAGTTTGGAGAAAGTAGGCAGGAATTAGATCATGCAGTGCATTATAAGTGGTGATGAGTATTTTGGACTGAATCCTACGGGCAGCTGGAAACTTCTAGGGGATTTCTAAGCAGGGGAGAGATGGGAATACAAGCCACCCCACCCCCTCGCTGTCCCCCAGAGCCAGGTGAACAAGGGGTGTCCCATGGGTGGCAGCTGCAAAAACCAGGCCACCAGACATAAAAAACTAAGTCACCAGCAGTGTGGTGGAGTAAAACTCCCCTCCAGGAGACACTGGTGCGCTGGAGTGTAGCAGAGGGAGAGCTTTAAGACAGTGCCCGCCCTCCAAGGTCTCTGAAAAGGATTAGAGTCAGCCCTTAGATGAATGTTTAGTTAGAGGCCTGCCCCTCAGATCGCAGTCATAATGGTTAGCTAATAGGCTTCCTTCACAGAAAGACCAAGCATTTGGGTCTGTTGCCTTTTGCTGTGTCCTGGGGGTGGTAGCTGTTTAAGAACTCTTTCTCTCTTGGCTACAATCCTGTGGGACCCAAGATCATAAGCCCCACTGTCCTCCAGAGCCAGGCAATGTAGAGGTGTCTCCTGGCAGCAGCCACAAATATCTGGGTGCCAGACAGAGGGGTATGAGCGCCTTTCTAGGTGACATCAGTTATTACAGTCCCACGGGACAGGAACGCAAACTCCCCTGGCCTCCAGAGCCAGGCAGTTAAGATGCACGCCTTTGGCAGCAGCCGCAAAGATCTGGGCAGCAGACGCATGTGAAAGGTCCCTTCCAGGAAAAACGGGTGCTCTGGAGCATGGCAAAGGGAGAGTGCAAAGATGGCACCCGCCAGTCTCTGTCGCTGGAGAGTATTCCAGCAGGCTCCCGGATGCATGTGTTAAATTAGATGCCTGCCCCTCAGGCTGATGCTTTAATATAAGCAGGTGAGCCTCCTTCACTTTACTTAATTTTTTAAAGTTTTATCTATACAATTTTTATTTTATATATATATATTTTTTTGCGGTACGCGGTCCTCTCACTGTTGTGGCCTCTCCCGTTGCGGAGCACAGGCTCCGGACGCGCAGGCTCAGCGGCCATGGCTCACGGGCCCAGCCGCTTCGCGGCATGTGGGATCTTCCCGGACCGGGGCACGAACCTGTGTCCCCTGCATCGGCAGGCGGACTCTCAACCACTGCGCCACCAGGGAAGCCCTTATTTTATATTTTTTAATTACAATGTTTTCCTCCAAGTTTATTGAGATGTAATTGACATACAGCACTGTATAAGTGTACAGCATAATGATGTAACTTACATCATGAAATGGTTACCAGAATAAGTTTAGTAAACATCCATCTCGTAAAGATACAATATTAAGCAATTAGAAAAAATTATATTTTCCTTGTGATAAGACCTCGGGATTTACTCTCTTAACGACTTTCATATATAACACACAGCAGTGTTAATTATATTTATCCTGTGGTACACTACATCCCTGTATTTATTTATCATAAAACTGGAAGTTTGTACTTTCTGACTACCTTCATCCCTCCCTGCAACCCTGCCTGCGGTAAGCACAAATCTGATCTCGTGTTCTGTTTTTTCTTTGTTTGTCTGTTTGTTTTGAGGTATAATTGACCAACAACGCTATATTAGTTCCTGGTATATAGCACAGTGATTCCATATTTCTATACATTTCAAAATGATCACCATGGTAAGTCTACTAACCTTCTGTCACCATACAAAGACATTACATGATTATTGACTATATACTCCACAGAGTACATGTCATACCCATGACTCATTAATTCTGTAACTGGAAGTTTCTACCTCTCAATCTCTCCTCCCCTGCCTCCCCTCTGGCAACCATCTGTTCTTTGTATCTATGACTATGTTTCTATTTCGTTATGTTTGTTCATTTGTCTTGATTTTTATTTTTTAAATAAATTTATTTATTGTATTAATTTTATTTTTGGCTGCATTGGGTCTTCATTGCTGTGCACGGGTTTTCTCTAGTTGCAGCGGGCAGGGGCTACTCTTCATTGCAGTGCGTGGGCTTCTTATTGTGATGGCTTCTCTTTGTTGCAGAGCATAGGATCTAGACACGCAGGCTTTAGTAGCTGTGGCAAGCAGGCTCAGTAGTTGTGACACACGGTATTAGTTGCTCTGCGACATGTTGGATCTTCCCAGACCAAGGCTCGAACCCATGTCCCCTGCATTGGCAGACGGATTCTTAACCACTGTGCCAACAGGGAAGCCCTGTCTTGATTTTTAGATTTCACATAAAAGTGAAATCATATAATATTTGTCTTTCTCTGGTTGACTTATTTCACTGAGCATAATACCCCCTAAGCCCATTCATGTTGCCACAAATGACAATATTTCATTCTTTTTTATGGCTGAGTAATATTTTAGTTTATAGATATATTGTATTGTGTGTATATATATATAAAATACATACCACATTTATATATAAATACCTATACATAAATACCAATATATATATAAATACACACATACACACACACACACACACACACACACACACACACATATATATATATATATATATATATACACACACACACACACATATATATCACATCGTCTTTTTCTATTCATCTATGGATGGACCCTTAGGTTGCTCCCATATCTTGGCTATTGTAAATAATGCTGCAATGAACATTGGGGTACATATATCTTTTCAAATTAGTATTTTCATTTTCTTTGGAAAAGTAACCAGGAAGGGAACTGCTGGATTGTATGGTAGTCCTATTTTTCATTTTTTGAAGAACCTCCATACTCTTTTCCATAGTGGCTGCACCAATTTACATTCCCACTAACAGTGCACTAGGGTTCCCTTTTCTCCACATCTTGCCAACACTTGTTATTTGTTGTCTTTTTGATGATAGCCATTCTGACAAGTGTTTAATATCCCTAATGATTAGTGATGTTGTAAACCTGAAACTAATAGAATGTTATATGTCAATTATACATCAATACAAATTATTTAAAATGTACTGGTGCAAGGGGCAACATCATCTTTAAGGAGTTCAGTTGAGTCCCTCATCTGTAGAACAGTCTGATGATACATTGTCACAGACCAGTGTTTGTTAAGAGCTCTGAGGATAATGAGTTCTCCCAAGTAACAGAGGTCAGGGGCTGCACTTAAGAGCCTTCAGGGCCTGGAATAAAAAGGACTAGAGCATCAGAGAAAAGGTGTTCTGCAATAGAGCTCTGTGGCTGCTCATATAGCTTTAGTCAGGAAGTGTGAAGATTCTTTTTTTTAAGTATAGTTGATTTACAATATTGTATTAGTTTCATTTGTATAGCAAAATGATTCAGATATATATCTCTCTATAACTGTATCTCTCTATCGCTATACAGTGCAGATTATTTTCCATTATAGGTTTTTAGAAGATATTGAATAGATTTCCCTGTGCTATACAATAAATCCTTTTTGCTTATCCATTTTGTGTACAGCAGTTTGTATCTCTTAATCCCAAACTCCTAATTTATCCCCCTATTCCCACCCTTCCCCCTTTGGTAACCGTACATTTGTTTTCTATGTCTGTGAGTCTGTTTCTGTTTTGTATATAGATTCATTTGTATTATTTTTTAGACTCCACGTATAAGTGATATCATATAACATTTGTCTTTCTCTGTCTGATGTACTTAGTGTGATATTCTTTAGTTCCATCCATGTTGTTGCAAATGGCAGTATTTCATTTTTTATGGCTGACTACGATTCCAGTGTGTGCACGTGTGTGTGTGTGTGTGTGTGTGTGTGTATATATATATATATATATATATATATATATATATTACATCTTCTTAAACCAATTATCTGTAGATGGGCACATGGGTTGTTTCCATGTCTTGGCTACTGTAAATAGTGCTGCTATGAACATCGGGTTGAGTGTATATTTTTGACTTAGTGTTTTTGGTTTTTGCGGGTATATACCCAGGAGTGGAATTGCTGAATCTTATGGTAGTTCTTTTTTTTTTTTTTTCAGTACGCGGGCCTCTCACTGTTGTGGCCTCTCCCATTGCGGAGCAACAGGCTCCGGATGCGCAGGCTCAGCGGCCATGGCTCACGGGCCCAGCCGCTCTGCGGCATGTGGGATCTTCCCGGACTGGGGCACAAACCCGTGTCCCCTGCATCGGCAGGCGGACTCTCAACCACTGCGCCACCAGGGAAGCCCTATTTTTAGATTTTTAAGGAACATCCATACTGCTTTCCATGGTGACTGCACCAATTTACATTCCCATTAATAGTGTACGAGAGTTCCGTTTCTCCCACATCTTCTCCAGCATTTATAATGTGTGGATTTTTGATATAGCTATTCTGACATTTGTGAGGTGATACCTCACTGTGGTTTTGACTTGCATTTCTCTAATAATTAGTGATGTTGAGCATCTTTTCATGTGCCTGTTGGCCATCTGCATGTCTTCTATGGAGAAATGTTCATGTTGGTCTTCTGCCCATTTTTGATTGGATTTTTGTAACACAGGTTCATGCCTATCAAGAAGCATCCATCCTGGAAAAGGTCCTGAACAACCAGGCAGAGAAAATGACTCGGCCAATCAACATTAGACAATCTTCACCATTGACCCACCATGGAACTGGCACAATGGGCACATGAACAGAGTGGCCATGGTGGCAGAGGTAGTGGCTACACTGAGCTCAATAGCATAGACTCCCACTTGCCAAGAAAGTCAGTCCAGGTACTACAGTCTCTAAATGTCCAACTTGCCAACAACAAAGATCATTGCTGAAGTCCTGAGAAGTCATTATTTCTCAAGAAGACCTAGCAGTTAATTGGTGGTAAGTCAACTACCGTGGGCCCCTTCCAATCTGGAAGGGCCAGCATTTGGTCCTCGCAAGAATAGATAGCAATTCTAGATGTGATAAGTAGCCTTTTGTACCTGCAGAGCCACAGCCAGCATCAGTATTGGGGGCTTGCTTATGAAATGTGTGATCTTTAACCATGGAATCCCACGTGGCTTAGGATGTGAACAGAGACCTCAGCCTTCAGTGAATGAGGTAAAGGAATGGGCCCATCCCAATGGAATCCATTGTTTGCACCACATCAAATATTCACTGGCAACCACCCGCACACTGCACTGCAATGAGCTACTGAAGGCACGGCCGAAACATCAGCTCAGAAACAATATCCTGGAAGGACAGAGTGCCATCCTTCAGGGTACAGTGTGTATGTTCAATCAAAGACTGCTACATGGTACTGTATATCCATTATGAGGAATATATGGGACCAGGAAGCAAGGAGTAGAAGTTGGGTGGCCCTACTTACCATGACTCTTAATGATCCACTGGTGGTTTTTCTGCTTGTCCTCCCAGCAACTGTGTATTCTCCGGGGCTGTAGGTAGGTCTTGGTCTACAGAGAATGCATTTTTGCCAGGGATACAGCATGAATGCCATGGAACTGCAAGGTACAGTGGCCATCAGGCCCCTCAGTCATCATATGTCCAAAGACTAGCTTGTGAGAGCAGGAGTCACCATTATGGATGGAGTCATTGACCCGGAGTAGCAGGGGAGTTAAGGCTGCTATTCCTCAGTAGAGGCTTGGAGGATTACCTTTGGAACGCAGGTGATACTCTTGCCAGACTCCTGGAACTCCCTTGCTTGGGCAATGGTAACTGGAATGGACTTGTGCAACAATCTTGGCCTGAGAGGTCTCAGAATCCTCGAGGATAAAGATGCAAAATTTTTAAACAAACAATATAGAGAGTCTCCTGTTTTTTCTGTATGTTCTACTCTTCCCCATCTACTTTCTCCTTTCTTATACTCATACCCCTTGAGTATCTAAAACTACCACAAGGCTTGCAGAAACAGTTCTCAGCAATAGTGTTCTGTTGGTTATCGGGACTTCTTCAAGGGGCAGGATAACAGGAAAGAGCCTCAGGCACTAGTTTTGGTTAAAGGTGAAACTGCTGCTAAAGTTAAAATATAGGACAGTTCCTCCGATTCTTCCTCTTACAGAAACCCTGAGCCTGCTTCAGCTGTGAAGCCACCTGGTCTGCCATTGTTCTCTGATACGCCTCAACTCAATGAAGATTTACCCTCTATTGGAGTCACATAAATCTTAAAAAAAAAATAATTTGGTGCCATTGCTTGGGGAGAGGGTAGAAAAATTTCCAACACTGACTGATGGGGTCAAAAACGGAACCGATTAAAGAACCCTAATTTTCTTTGGTGTGGAGGTAAGTCCTCCTCCTGTTCTCATTTTTTTTTTGTTTTTGTTTGTTTATTTGTTTTTTCATAGTTTGGAGTTGCAGGGCTGTGGATCTCTTGAAGGTCAAACTTTTGTCAGACTGAGGTCAGTATTCTTCTTTTGCTTTCTGGAGATCTTTGGACGAGCAGAAACTTAGGCATTTTTCCTAAGGTAGGTCATGTCCCTCTTTCTACCTCAGACTTCTTTTACCTGGGAAAACTCCAATTTACCCAAACTGCTGGTCAGATTTGCTCTAGAAATATGGTCTGCCAGAAAGACCCTTACTCTATTAATTTCTTCTCAAAGTAGCATGTGTTCATTGAGTACCATCTCAAATTCATTGAGTACCATCTCAAATTTAGTTTCTTGGGTGCGTCAGACTTGTGAGTGTGGCACCTTAGAAGAAAGGGCATTAGAATAGCCATCGCACCATGGGCAGCCTACCTCAGTTGGTACAAAGAAGACAAGAAAGGAAATACATTAAACAGATTCCAATATTTTGAGGCCTCTTTAAACGTCAACCTTCTTCTCCTCTCAAAGCCTTTGACCTTCTCTCTACCTCTGTTTATGTCTCTCATAACCCCACTCCTTCCTAACATCGTTACTAGCCTGATCTCTCCTTTCTTTTAAGCTCCCTTGCTTTTCTGCCCTTGTTTGATTGGGAGTAATCCAACCATGTTAACTAGGCTATACTTAATCTATCTCACAGGTCTGGCACCAGTTAGAAACTGCTTTTTAGGAATATTCATCTTAGGCCTTAACATGAGATAGCCACCTTTCCAAAAAGCGTGGCCTAAACCTGAAACATCAAATGTTATTTAGAAGTACAAAATGGACTGACAGACCACATGCATCCTCACATTGCCCAATTCTGAGGACTTCCAAGCAAAAGATGCTGGAAGCATTGCTGTTGCCCTTGTTTACACTGCACATTTGGTATCCATGATTTCCTTTTTCCTACAAGTGCCCTTCAGATATCCTATAACTTTAAGGGATCTATCAACAGTCAAAGATAATATTAATGACAAGTTGAAAAGGAGGGAGAGTTTCCATTACACCCAAAAGGAGGGGAGAAGTGGCTGTTTGATTACAGTGTCTATCTTCTGAACAAAAATATCGCACAGCTAAGATATCAACATGGACTAGGGACTCCAGACTTGAGGCAAACCCTCCCCAACCTGAAAAACTTCATGGAGCGGACTAGTGGTCAGGTGCGACAGACATCACACCTCCAGTGCAACCCCTGTTCCAAAGATACAAAGCTCCATATTTGGGGGTGCAGATGTAGGCTTCTCTGGGGGATCCCTTCACCGGACAAAGGACACCGGAAACGGGCTAGCTCAGGGAATGAGAGAAGCGAGTACAAAACCCCTCCCCCCAGTTAGAACTCGGTATTTGCCCAGCCTGTGACCACCATCCCCTCCATGGGAGAATCTGAAAGACAATGTCTCTGTCTTCCTCCTTAGACATCTCCAAAGAAAACAAGAAAAAAGGGGTAGATCTGGGAGACAGATTACATGGAGGCCAAGTGAGTGTGAACACTAGCCAGGAACAGGGACAAGCCCTCTCGGGGTCTCCAGCCAGTCAGCGGCACCCTCCTGCCCAGCGAGCAGGCCGGCTCCTCCAGCACCCTGCTTCCGGAGACGGGGGTGGGAGGGGATTTCCACCCTGGGTCTGAAGCCGAGCTCTGCTGTGCCATGGAGCAAGGGGAAGAGTTCATCGGTATGAAAGCCACAGGCTTCACCTCAGGCAACCAGCTGAAAGCATTGAACTGCATCCCCGTGGACAGTGCCGGGGCAGTGGAGTGTGATGAACAAGTTCTGGGAGAATTTGAAGAGTTCTCCCCAAGGATCTATGCACTGAATGAAAACATATCCAGCTTCCACTGGCCATGCAGGAGTTCTGATAAGTGAAGCGAGAGGACAGACAGTAGGACCAGGGTAGAGTCACTGCTTGAAATGAGGATAAAGCTGCACTGGTCACCCTTTGTAATAATTATGACACAAAATGAATATTAATGAAGGGTATTCCTCAGAAAAATAGACTTTGTGAATCGAGGAGGAACTCAGGATCACTGTGTATCAGTGGGCCAAAGTTAGATTTTGCTTGCAAGATTTGCTTTTCAGGCCTGACAATTGTTTAAAGGCAAAAGTCACTCTCTAGCTCGAGTCACTTTATAGGCATTTGTCTGCTTTCATATTTACACTTCTATGTTATCCTCAGAGGGAAGATGATAATATATAAATAATATAGTGAACTCGCTTTTAGTTTCTCATGAGCATTTGCCCTCACCACAGTTTAGGAAACTTTGGGGAAATCAAATATTCAGTAAAGGTCTCCAGGATCTTTGGCCATCCATTAAGTTGATGAATAAGAAGAACAATGTTCTTCTTATACACAGGCCCACCTGCCCCCGCTCCTGCCCCCAGGCTCCACAGTCAACCTAGCTGTCGTCCCATCTGCACAGTAGATGCTTGTGCATCCTGAGCGACTGAGAACACCACATTCACTTGTTCTTTAATGCCCTCACCATGAACTTTCAGCTCTTCCAGTCAGCCATACCCTTGATGCAGCCCTCAGATTAGATGAAAAACCTCACCTCTGGTGGATCCCAGGGGACCCCCAAGGACCACAAGGTTACTATAGTCAGATGGCATCCAGTTCCACCTGGGAGTCAAAGTTTTATGTGTGCAGATGCTGTTGTCAAAAGCTGGGTGTGTTTTCTGGCAGTGCACTCATCATATAGAAATCCCTATATGTAAATCCCATGTTAATTTATCACATTTCAGTTGGAAAGGAAGGCATTGTATATGATGAAATATATGTGGAGAGTCAGGCTGTCCAATGTGCAAACCGCAAGGCAGTTGGATTAAGAGACTAGATGAGGCATAGAATACTACTGGTATGTGTGCAATGGAAGAAATATTAAGTTATGTTTTTGAGGTCCATTTTCATTCCTGGAGCTCAGATTTCATTTGCTATTGCTATGTACTTTATATATCCAAGGACATTGCCTCAGGCTTCCAAGCTCTTTAAGGAAATTTTGTGCTTATATCCATGTATTGTATAGAAGAACACAAATTGAGTTTTCCTCAAAAAAAAAAAGCAGTCCAAGATTTTAGAGATAGCATAATAACCAAAGAGAAAATCACATACACTCAAATGTATGAGACTATAAATTACATAGCTTGAGGGAAAAGAAAGTCCTTCACAAATGCAAACAGATCCATAATGATACCAGCAGTTAATGGAAAATGGAAGAGAGAAAAAAGGCTACAGGGACAACGGTTATCATGCTTTGGCAAATGGACTGCTCAATTCGAAACCAAAGTGCTCTACTTCTGGGAAGACACAGTTTAGTTTCAACAAGTCCCTTTGGATCAGCAAGAAATAACAGTGTTGGAGATTGGTTCAAGATGGTAGAGAAGGATGTGCACTCATTTCCTCTTGTGAGAGCAATGGAATCACAACTAACTGTTGAACGATCATCGACAGGAAGACACTGAAACTCACCAAAAAAGATACCCCACATCCAAAGACAAAGGAGAAGCCACAATGACACATTAGGAGGGGTGCAATCACAATAAAATCAAATCCCATAACTGCTGGATGGGTGACTCACAAACTGGAGAACACTTATACCACAGAAGTCCACCAACTGGAGTGAAGGTTCTGGGCCCCACGTTAGGCCTCCCAACCTGGGGGTCCGGCAACGGGAGGAGGAATTACTAGAGAATCAGACGTTGAAGGCTAGTGGGATTTGATTACAGGACTTTGACAGGACTGGGGGAAACAGAGACTCCACTCGTGGAGGGCACACACAAAGTAGTGTGCACATCGGGACCCAGGGGAAGGAGCAGTGACCACATAGGAGACTGAACCAGACCTACCTGCTAGTGTTGGAGGGTCTCCTGCAGCGGTGTGTGGTGGCTGTGGCTCACTATGAGGACAAGGACACTGGCAGCAGAAGTTCTGGGAAGTACTCCTTGGCTTGAGCCCTACGAGAGTCCACCATTAGCCCCACCAAAGAGCCTGGTAGGCTCCAGTGTTGGGTCACCTCAAGCCAAACAACCAACAGGGAGGGAACCCAGCCCAACCCATCAGCAGACAAGCAGATTAAAGTTTTACTGAGCTCTGCCCACCAGAGCAACAGCCAGCTCTGCCCACCACCCGTCCCTCCCATCAGGAAACCTACACAAGCCTCTTAGATAGCCTCATCCACCAGAGGGCAGACAGCAGAAGCAAGAACTAGAATCCTGCAGCCTGCAGAACAAAAACCACATGTCACAGAAAGATAGACAAGATGAAAAGGCACAGGGCTATGTACCAGATGAAGGAACAAGATAAAACCCCAGAAAAAGAACTAAATGAAGTGGAGATAGGCAAAATTCCAGAAAAAGAATTCAGAATAATGATAGTGAAGGTGAGCCAGGTTCTCGGAAAAAGAATGGAGATAAAGATCGAGAAGATGCAAAAAATGTTTAACAAAGACCTAGAAGAATTAAAGAACAAACAAACTGATGAACAATACAATAACTGAAATGAAAAATACACCAGAAGGAATCAATAGCAGAATAACTGAGGTAGAAGAACGGATAAGTGACCTGGAAGACAGAATGCTGGAATTCTCTGCTGTGGAATAGAATAAAGAAAAAAGAATGAAAAGAAATGAAGACAGCCTAAGAGACTTCTGGGACAACAGTAAACACAACAATATTCGCATTATAGGGGTCCCAGAAGGAGAAGAGAGAGAGAAAGGACATGAGAAAATATTTGAAGAGATTATAGTGGAAAATTTCCCTAACATGGGAAAGGAAATAGCCACCCAAGTCCAGGAAGTGCAGAGTCCCAGGTAGGATAAACCCAAGGAGGAACACACTGAGACACATAGTAATCAAAGTGACAAAAATTAAAGACAAAGAAAAATTATTGAGAGCAACAAGGGAAAAAGGACAAATAACATACAAGGCAATTCCCATAAGGTTAACAGATGTTTTCTCAGCAGAAACTCTACAAGCCAGAAGGGAGTGGCATGACATATTTAAAGTGATGAAAGGGAAGAACCTACAACCAAGATTACTCTACCCCGCAAGGATCTCATTCAGATTTGATGGAGAAATCAAAAGCTTTACAGACAAGCAAAAGCTAAGAGAATTCAGCACCACCAAACCAGCTCTACAACAAATGCTAAAGGAACTTCTCTAAGTGGGAAACACAAGAGAAGAAAAGGACCTACAAAAACAAATGCATAACAATTAAGAAAATTGTAATAGAAACATACATATCGATAATCACCTTAAACATGAACAGATTAAATGCTCCAACCAAAAGACACAAGCCCACTGAATGGATACAAAAACAAGACCCATATATATACGCTGTCAACAAGAGACCCACTTCACACCTAGGGCCTCATACAGACCGAAGGTGAGGGGATGGAAAAAGATATTCCATGCAAATGGAAATCAAAAGAAAGCTGGAGTAGCAATACTCATATAAGATAGAGCTTAAAATAAAGAATGTTACAAGAGACAAGGAAGGACACTACATAATGATCAAGGGATCAATGCAAGAAGAAGATATAACAATAACAAATATATATGCACCCAACATAGAAGCACCTCAATATATAAAGCAACTGCTAACAGCTATGAAAGAGGAAATCGACAGTAACGTAATAATACTGGGGGACTTTAACACCTCATTTACAATTATGGACAGGTCATCCAAACAGAAAATTATACAGAAACACAAGCTTTAAATGACACAATACACCAGATAGATTTAATTGATATTTATAGGACAGTCCATCCAAAAACAGCAGATTACACTTTCTTCTCAAGTGCATACGGAACATTCTCCAGGATAGATCACATCTTAGGTCACAAATCAAACCTCAGTAAATTTCAGAAAATTGAAATCATCTCAAGCATCTTTTCTGACAACAATGCTATGAGATTAGAAATCAATTACAGAGAAAAAAAAGTAAAAAAAAAAAAAACACATGGAGCCTAAACAATACATTACTAAATAAGCAAGAGATCACTGAAATCAAAGAGGAAATAAAAAAATACCTAGAGACAAATGACAATGAAAACACAATGATCCAAAACCTATGGGATGCAGCAAAAACAATTCTAAGAGGGAAGTTTATAGCAACACAAGCCTACCTCAAGAAACAAGAAAAATCTCAAATAAAGAATTTAACCTTACACCTACAGGAACTAGAGAAAGAAGAACAAACAAAATCCAAAATTACTAGAAGGAAGGGAATCATAAAGATCAGAGCAGAAATAAATGAAATAGAAACAAAGAAAACAATAGCAAAGATCAATAAAACTAAAAGTTGGTTCTTTGAGAGGATAAAAAAAATTGATAAACCATTAGGCAGACTCATCAAGAAAAAGAGGGAGGCGCAGTGGTTCCCTATTGGTGGGGTGGTTGAGAGTTCGCCTGCTGATGCAGGGGACACGGGTTCGTGCCCCAGTCCGGGAAGATCCCACATGCCGTGGAGCGGCTGGGCCTGTGAGCCACGGTCGCTGAGCCTGTGCGTCCGGAGCCTGTGCTCCGCAACGGGAGAGGCCACAACAGTGAGAGGCCCGTGTACCGCAAAAACAAAAAAAAAAAGAGGGAGAGAGCACAAACTAATAAAATTAGAAATGAAAAAGGAGAAGTTACAACAGACATGGCAGAAATACAAATTATCCTAAGAGACTACTACAAGCAACTCTATGCCAATAAAGTGGACAACCTGGAAGAAATGGACAAATTCTTAGAAAGATATAACCTACCAAGACTGAACCAGGAAGAAATAGAAAATATGAACACCCCAATCACAAGTAAGGAAATTGAAACTGTGATTAAAAATCTTCTGACAAACAAAAGTCCACAACCAGATGGCTTCACAGGTGAATTCTTTCAAACATTTAGAGAAGAGCTAACACCCATCCTTCTCAAACTCTTCCAAAAATTGCAGAGGAAGTAACACTCCCAAATTCATTCTACGATGCCAGCATCACCCTGATCCCAAAACCAGAAAAGGATACTAAAAAATAAAGAAAATTACAGACCAATATCAGTGATGAATGTAGATGCAAATATCCTCAACAAAATACTAGCAAACAGAATCCAACAACACATTAAAAGGATCATACACCATGATCAAGTGGGATTTATCCCAGGGATGCAAGGATTCTACAATATACGCAAATCAATCAATGTGATACATCATACTAAGAAATTGAAAAATAAAAACCATATGATCGTCTCACCAGATGCAGAAAAACATTTTGACAAAATTTAACACCTATTTATGCTAAATACTCTCCAGAAAGTGGGCATAGTGAGAACCTACCTCAACACAATAAAGACCATATATGACAAACCCACAGCAAACATCATTCTCAATGGTGAAAAACTGAATGCATTTACTCTAAGATCAGGAATAGGACAAGGATGTCCACTCTCACCACTATAATTCAACATAGTTTTGGAAGTCGTAGCCACAGCAATCAGAGAAGGAAAAGAAATAAAAGGAATTCAAATTGGAAAAGAAGAAGTAAAACTGTCACTATTTGCAGATGACATGATACTATACACAGAGAATCCTAAAGATGCCACCAGAAAACTACTAGACCTAATCAATGACTTTGGTAACGTTGTGGGATACAAAAGTAACGCACAGAAATCTCTTGCATTCCTATACACTAATGATGAAAATTCTGAAAGAGAAATTAAGGAAATACTCCCATTTACCATTGCAACAAAAAGAATAAAATACCTAGGAATAAACCTACCTAGGGAGACAGAAGACCTGTATGCAGAAAACTATAAACACTGATGAAAGAAATTAAAGATGATACCAACAGATGGAGAGATATACCATGTTCTTGGATTGGAAGAATCAATATTGTGAAAGTGACTATACCACCCAAAGCAATCTACAGATTCAGTGCAATCCCTATCAAATTATCAATGACATTTTTTACAGAACTAGAACAAAAAATCTTAAAATTTGTATGGAGACACAAAAGACCCCGAACAGCCAAAGCAGTCTTGA
The DNA here is from genome assembly GCF_011762595.2 of Tursiops truncatus. Taxonomy (NCBI): domain Eukaryota; kingdom Metazoa; phylum Chordata; class Mammalia; order Artiodactyla; family Delphinidae; genus Tursiops; species Tursiops truncatus. Next base: position 31,878,715 of record NC_047035.1, on the reverse strand, counting down.
GGGAAAAAAATGGACCTGGAGGAATCAGACTCCCTGACTTCAGACTATACTACAAAGCTACAGTAATCAAGGCAATATGGTACTGGCACAAAGACAGAAATATAGATATAGAACAGGACAGAAAGCCCAAAGATAAATCCACACACCTATGGTCAATTAATCTATGACAAAGGAGGCAAGGATATACAATGAAGAAAAGACAGTCTCGTTAACAAGTGGTGCTGGGAAAACTGGACAGCTACATGTAAAATAATGAAATTAGAATACTCCCTAACACCATACACAAAAATAAACTCAAAATGGATTTGAGACCTAAATGTAAGAGTGGACACTATAAAACTCTTAGAGGAAAACATAGGAAGAACACTTGTTGACATAAATCACAGCAAGATCTTTTTTGATCCACCTCCTAGAGTAATGGAAATAAAAACAAAAATAAACAAATGGAACCTAATGAAACGTCAAAGCTTTTGTAAAGCTAAGGAAACCATAAACAAGATGAAAAGACAACCCTCAGAATGGGAGAAAATATTTGCAAATGAATCAACAAAGGATTAATCTCTAAAATATATAAACAGCTCATGCAGCTCAATGTTAAAAACACAAACAACCCAATCAAAAAATGGGCAGAAGACCTAAATAGACACTTCTCCAAAGAAGATATACAGATGGCCATGAAGCACATGAAAAGCTGCTCAACATCACTAATTATTAGAGAAATGCAAATCAAAACTACAATGAGGTATCACCTCACACCAGTTAGAATGGGCATCATCAGAAAATGTACAAACAACAAATGCTGGAGAAGGTGTGCAGAAAAGGGAACACTCTTGCACTGCTGGTGGGAATGTGAATTGGTACAGCCACTATGCAGAACAGTATGGAGGTTCCTTAAAAAACTAAAAATAGAATTACCGTATGACCCAGCAATCCCACTACTGGGCATATACTCAGAGAAAACCATAATTCAAAAAGACACATGCACCCCAATGTTCAGCGCAGCACTATTTACAATAGCCAGGACATAGAAGCAAGCTAAATGCCCATGGACAGATGAATGGATAAATAAGATGTGGTACATATATACAATGGAATATTACTCAGCCATAAAAAGGAATGAAATTGGGTCATTTGTAGAGACGTGGATGGATCTAGAGACTGTCATACAGAGTGAAGCAAGGCAGAAAGAGAAAAAGAAACACTGTATGCTAACATATATATATGGAACCTAGGAAGAAAAAAAAAATGTCATGAAGAACCTAGGGGTAAGACGGGAATAAAGACACAGACCTACTAGAGAATGAACTTGAGGATATGGGGAGGGGGAAGTGTAAGCTGTGACAAAGTGAGAGAGGGGCATGGACATATATACACTACCAAACATAAAATAGATAGCTAGTGGGAAGCAGCCGCATAGCACAGGGAGATCAGCTAGGTGGTTTGTGACCACCTAGAGGGGTGGGATAGGAAGGGTGGGAGGGAGGAAGACGCAAGAGGGAAGAGATACGGGAACATATGTATATGTATAACTGATTCACTTTTTTATAAAGCAGAAACTAACACACCATTGTAAAGCAATTATACTCCAATGAAGATGTTAAAAAAAAAATCAGATGTTCATATTTGGAAGAAGCCTCCAGTGGTTTGATTTCGTAAGTGAAGTCATCCACCTGCAGCATGCCACGCAGACCCCCATAGCAGGTGTCCAGTGTGCCCATGGACCCAGGAACCCCTTCCAGGTAGCTAAAGTAGTAACAGTCTCGGGGGATAAAAGGGTAGTCCTCCTGCATGGCGCCTTGGTCGTTATCGGTGATTAACAGGAAAATGCCTGGGCAGCAAGCTCTTCTTGACTCTCATGTGAAGCACGTGTCTTTGGCCACTGAAGCGAACCATGTAGGAGAGCTGGCCTTGTGTTGCGGCTCCACGCACTCTGTGGGACACCTTCCTGGGGATCACAATTTCAGAGGAAGTGAAGCGCCAACCTGGGGGGTCATGGGAGCAGCAGGTCGGAAACAGGAGTAGCCAGAGCAGAGGCAGCCAGAGATCACCTGCCAGGTGGGCCTGGGCCCAGGCAGGCCCCATGAGTGAAGAAGCCTGTGACCAAAGAAATCCACTCCAGCGGGAGGCAGGCAAGACTATCCCTGCAACAGCAACTCCTAAAAAGCAGTCTAGTCCTGAGGAGAGCAGAGAGAGGCTGGAGGCTGGGCATCCCCAGAGAGGTGGAGGAGGGAGAGGGAAGCTCTTACATAACAATGGTGTATTCATAAGGGGGAGGGGCTGTGCTAAGTGATCCTGGGGATCCTGGCACAGGGCTCTTAGAGAGGAGGAAACATGGGAGAAATTAGGAAAAACGGAGTGTATAGCTTGGGCTGAGTGGTCCCGTGGCCTCTTGGAGAAGTCACAGGGGAAGAATCAGTGGGTGTCGTGCAATTTTAAGACAGTGATTGACATTTTTTCCCTGAAACCAAAATGAGACAAGGCTTCAATTTGTAATTAAGAAATTACAAAATGGAGAGGAGAATGGAAGCTTCTTTGTGTAAGAATTTTGAGGAAAGAATCAGATTCTCTCATACTTTATAAAAATGGAATGTGTTGGGGGTGATTAACGGAATGAAAGAATAAATAGTGTCATGAGTAGAAAAGGTAGGGTGGATAATAATAGTTTCTAATAAAGTTAAACTTATACTTGCCCTACATCTCAGTGATTCCAGCCATAGGACGTTCCCCACAGTGGTATGTGGATATTTATAGCAGCATTATTCACAAGTTTATTCCAGAGACTGGAAACAAACAACCAGTACTGAATAGATGAATGGCAAACTGGCATATTCATTTAGTATGATAATCCTCAATAAATATGAACAAGTTTCCAACATGTGTAAGAACATGGATGTATCTATCTCATAGATATTATGATGATAAAGAAATGAGACCAAAGAAACTTCATACAGGACTTCATGTGTATGAAGTTCTGGAATAGTCCAAAAAATAATATAGGGGAACAGAAATAAAATCACTGTTTTCGTGATGTGAGGGAAGGGAGGGATGGAGGGAAGTTTCTGGAGTGATGGGAAACTTCTGAATCTTGATTGGGGTGTTCTCAAGATGTACGTTTTAAATCCTAACCCCCAAGGTGGTGGTATTAGCAGGTGGGGTCTTTGGAAGGTGATTAGTGCTTTTATAGAAGAGGACTCAGAGAGATCCTTCACCCCTTCTGCCCTGTGTGGTTACAGTGAGAAGGAGTCATCTATGAGCCAGGAAGTGGTTCTCACCAGACACTAAATCTGCTGGTGCCTTGATCTTGGACTTACTAGCCTTCAGAACTGTGAGAAATTAAGTATTCTTGTTTATAAGACACCGAGTCTAAGGTATTTTATTATAGCAGTCCAAACAGACTAAGACAGGATGGTGCTTACAAGTCAAAACTCATCAAGCCGCATCCTTAAATCTGTGCATTTTATTGTATGCTGAGTATACCTCAAAAGAATTGATTTATAAAAAAATTCTGACCTTAGCTTCTTTTTAGCTCTTTCCAGAAGAGTGCATCACTATCATGATCATCACTGTTTCATACTTCCTTTTCCTTGTCTTTTCAAAAATCATTTCTACATAGAACTGCTTGTAAATTGAATCAACTCAAAATAAGGAAGTTACCATGAACAGCTTATCTCACTTGACTAATCCTCTTGTGGATCATATTAACACACACATTAATATTTAGAAAAGAAGAATGTACCACTGTGTAAATGTGTTGTATGCAATACTGGAGGATTTTTTTAAAAATCAGTGCACCCAGGAATATTCAAAAAGATACAAGTATGATTTAACTCAGCCTGAATTCACCACGAGAAAAAACGTAATTTCTTTTCTTATTTTTAAAGTGAAGTATAGTTGATTTACAATATTATATTGTTTTCAGGTGTACAACACAGTGATTCAATATATTTACAGATTATACTCATTTAAGTTTACTACACTTTAAATATATGATGCCAGATGCCACTCTCTTCTGGCCTCTAGCATTTCCACAGAAACTTCAGCTGTTGGCCTTCTGAATTAGTGTTTTCCTTTTCTTCTTATATATACCCAGGTGTGGAATTGCTGGATCATATGGTAGTTTTACTTTTAGCTTTTGATAAATCTCCATACTATTTTCCATAGTGGCTGCACCAATTTACATTCCTACCAACAGTGCATGAGGGTTCCCTTTTCTCCACATCTTCGCTGACACTCATTGTTCCTTGTCTTTTTGATAATAACCATTCTGAAAGTTGTGAGGTCGTATCTCATTGTATCTTTGATTTGCATTTCTCTAATGATTAGTGATGTTGAGCATCTTTTCATGTGCCTGTTGGCCATCTATATGTCTTCTTTGGAAACTCTTCAGGTCCTCTGCCCATGTTTTAATCAGCTTATTGGTTTTTTTTCTTTTTTTTTTCATGTTTAGTTGTATATTGCGGATATTAACCCCTCATCAGATATATCATTTGCAAATATCTGTTCCCATTCATTAGGCGGCCTTTTCACTTTGTCAATAGTTTCTGCCACTGTGCAAAACCTTTTTAGTTTGATTAGGTTCCATTTGTTTATGTTTTCTTTTGTTTCCTTTGCCAAAGGAGACATATCCAAAAATATATTGCTAAGAAGAATGTCAAAGAATGCACTCTCTCTGTTTCCTTCTAGATGTTTTATGATTTCAGGTCTTACATTTGAGTCTTTAATCCATTATGAGTTTATTTATACATAAGGGGTGAGAAAGTTGTCCTGTTTGATTCTTTTCTATGTTCCTGTCCAGTTTTCCCGACACAATTTACCAAAAAGGTTATCTGTTCCCCATTGTATTTTCTTGCCTCCTTTGTTGTAGGTTAATTTCTGTATAAATGTGGGTTTTTCACTACTGTAGTTTTGTAGTATAGTTTGAATTCAGGAAGTGTGATACTTCCAGCTTTGTTCTCTCTCAAGATTGCTTTGGATATTTAGGGTCTTTTGTATTTCCATGGAAATTTCAGAATTATTTGTTATAGTTCTGTGAAAAATGCTATTGGTATTTTCATAAGGATTGAACTGAATCTGTAGACTGCCCTGGGTAGTAAGTTCATTTTAACAATATTAATTTTTCCAATCCATGAGCATGGTATATCTTTCCATTTGTTTGTATTGTCTTCAATTTTTTTCATTAATTTCTTATAGTTTTCCGAGTACAGTCATTTTACCTCCTTAGTTAGATTTTATCCTAGGTATTTCATTCTTTGCATGTGATTGTAAATGGGATTGTTTTCTTATTTTCTCTGATAGTTTGTTGTTAGTGTATTGAAATGCAACAAATTTTTGTATATTAATTTTGTATTATACAACTTTACTGTATTCATTGATGAGTTCTAGTAGTTTTCCAGTGGTGTCTTTAGGATTTTCTATGTATGGTATCATGTCATCTGCAAACAATGACAGCTTTACTTCTTCAATTTGGATTCCTTTTGTTTCTATTTCTTGTCTCATTGCCGTGGCTAGGACTTCCAATACTATGTTGAATAAAAGTGGTGATAGTGGTCATCCTTGTCTTGTTCCTGATCTTCGAGCCTCTTTCACTTTAAGTCTGGGTGTGATTGGCTGATGGATGAGCTGAGCCCTGGTGCTCTTCTCAGTGCATGGGCCCTTTAAGAAATGTCTCCCAGATTACTACAGTCTTGTGGGTCCCGTTAGTTTTCAAAGATGTTGGGGGTCATCTCTCTGGTGCAGGTCCTAAAAGTTGAGGTTACTGATGTGGAAATAAAACCCTTTGCTCCTCAGGGAGAAGCTTCAGGTTTTGAGTTTTCTCTGGGTTGTGTGCCACTGTGCTGGGGATGGGGTTTATGGCAAGATTGTATCCCAGCCTCCCGCCCAGTTTGATGTGGTTTTCCTCTTGTTTGCCTGATGTGGTCATCACTTAGCCAGTCTTTAGGTTTTTTTAAGAGAAAATTGTTCTGTAGGTAGCTGTAGACTCAGTGTGTGAGAAGAAGTGAGATCAGGGTTTTCCTATGTTGTCATCTTGAACCAGAACCCTCTGTTGTTGTTTTGCTTCCTTCCTTGTTCTTGGCTATTTTCTAGATAGTTCTGATTACCTTTGGCTATCTCAGTCATTTCTGTAGGTTTGGGAGTAAAGGCAGAAATTAGAGGGACAGAGATCCCACTATAGTAGTAGTGGCAGTGTAACCAGTGTTTTTTATCTTCTGTATTTTGATGCTTTGACATCTGGGGCCTTCCTGACCCTGAATGGACTACTCCTCCCAGTGTTAGTCAATTTCTAGAGATAGTAAACAACTCTCCCATGAGCGCAGTTTTCAAATACAAACCAGACAATCCAGAGTCCACATTCCAACTACCTCCTTTCTCAGCTCTCACACTTAGGGCCATTATCCACATGCCCTAATCACCCCCAAGGTAAGGTACCAGATAGCTAGGGACAGCCCCTATGCCACAGAGACCATTGACATTATTCAAACTAGCCAATCCTAAGCCTGCTTACCTGGCCTTGTCTGTTCCTTCTCATGGAAATCACAATAAAGTCTCTTGCCCACAGTTCCTCCCTCTCCCTCTGCTTTGTGACCAGCATCAGTGCTTCCCTGTGTGGCCCCCATGGCACAGTGTGTCCTCTTTTCTTGGAAACTGTGAGTAACAAACTATCTTTTCAATGTCGGTTTTCTCCTGATCTTTTGGCCTTACTATACCTCAAGTATTCTATTAATGCACAATATTTAAAACAGGTAGGAGAAAACTACCAATCCTTTCTTATTCCCTATCTTTTTTCTGCATCTGAAGAGACACTATTTTGTGTGTGTGTGTGTGTGTGTGTGTGTGTGTGTGTGACTAGTACCAAATAATTTTTCCAGTAAGTTATTTTTCTACACAGATTACTTTCCTCCAAACTCAAAAGGCAAGGACAATGTGGTGGAGTATAAGGAGCCAGAAAATATTCTGGTTCTGGTTTCAAACCTTGACTGTTTAGGTTTTAACATTAATAATGATATTAACTAGAGACAGTTAACTTCACAACTCCAAAGTTCTATCTTTCCATCTTTATCATAGGGTAATAATTTCAATCTAATAACATTATTTAAGCATGGAATGAAATAACTTCCATAAAGTGCCTGGTGAGTTCTTAATATTGTTATAACTTTTATGTAAATCCTTGAATTTTGGATGGTATCCTGGCTATGATGGGTGCTTCATGAAGTCTGACAATGGTCACTCTTCAATTCATTTCCAAAATTACAGCAGGGGAAATTTTCATTGAACTTTCCCTGGCTTCTCTTTCTTGTAGGATAAGAGATTCTTAAAAAGAGCCTTTCCTAGGAAATGTGTCAATGCTCCTCAATTTGGGACTCCAAGGGATCAACATTTGGGAGCTTTCTTCTCTCGTTTTCACTCTTAGAAGTCTATCTCAACCTGCGATAGTCTTTGGCAGCAGTCCTCAAACTACAGTGTAGCAGGACCTCAGTTTTTGTAAATAAAGTTTTACTGGAAAACAGCCACACCCTTTTGCATATATATATTGTCTATGGTTGCTTTCATACCAAAACTGCAAAGACCCAAGGCCTGCAAGCCTAAAATATTTACTATCTTGTCCTTTGAGAAAAAATTTGCTGAACCCTGGTCTTCGCTGTTTGAAGTTGGGTTTCTTCCTCTGTGGATTAAAAATGACCACAAATTCTTTGCACTGCTTCCATCAAGAGGTGGCGTTTAGGTCCCATCCGATAATGACTCTAGGCTTGGCCATGGCCTGGTCTGGCCCATAAAACATCAGCAAGTGTGACAAGTACAAAGGCTTGACTAGCGCTTTCCACATTGGGACTTGCCTTCTTAGAACAATTCCCTGAGAACCCCCCCCTTCCACTGCTATGAAGAGCCCAATCTAGTCTATTGGAAAATGAGAGGCCATGTGGAGAAAAAGCAAGGCACCCTTGGCTATAGCTAGCACTAAGTACCAGACAGGAGGGAGAGGCCATCTTGGACTACTTACCGTTCTTCTGCCATCAGATGAATGCTGTTCCATGTGACTCTAGGTGGTAGCAGAAGAAACAGTCAATTCATAGAATCTCTTTGAAAAGAATTTTTAAAAATTTAAGCCATTGGGCTTCCCTGGTGGCGCAGTGGTTGAGAGTCCACCTGCCGATGCAGGGGACACGGGTTCGTGCCCTGGTCCAGGAAGATCCCACATGCCGCAGAGCGGCTGGGCCCATAAGCCATGGCCGCTGAGCCAGCATGTCCGGAGCCTGTGCTCCGCAACGAGAGAGGCCACGACAGTGAGAGGCCCACATAACGCAAAAAAAAAAAAAAAAAAAAAAAAAAAATTTAAGCCATTAAGTTTTGCAGTGGTTTGTTATGTAATTGATAACTTACATACCTTCTTTGCCCATCAAGGGAGAAAATGGCCATTCTGTACACATTACAGTTAGACACTAGCACTTTGACTCCAGGTCTGGTGCTTGCTTAAGTCATATGATGCAGCAATAATGACTTTTCATATCAGAGTCAGCTATATACAAGGTAACTTGGGCAAAAGTCAATATTCAGTTCTGACAAGTCCTTTCACATCCTGTGGCACAAACCCCTTTCTGTATTCTATGTATCTTGTAAGGTTTTGGGGGATGGAGGGAAGACAAGTCAGATAGCAAATGTTGGTAATTGTTTTCAAACTTTGTATAAAACGAATGGTACTACTACTGCTATTGTGGTAGAACATTTAACCTAATGCAGTCAATTCCCTATTATCCATAATGGAAGGCTATGCTAGCATGGTTGAACCAAATTCAGTATAATAAACTTTAATTTCCTGGAATGATGGAAGAGAAACGAGACTCCTCACTGGCTTGAAGGAAATTCCCACGTCTGGCGCTAATTAGCAATGTATCTTGAGCAAGTTATTAACTTCTTTAGGCCTTGAGTTACCCTATCTATAAAAATAGAATTATTGATACTGACTCGCATAGTTGTGAGAATTCACTGACATTTATAAGTTATGGAAAAGGATGGCCCAATGTAGTGCCTGGAACCATGGAGAGTAGAGACAGCATAGTGTAATGGTTATGTATGTAGGTTCTGGAGCTAAACCGCCTGAGTTTAAATCCCAGCTCTGGCACTTAATAGCTGTGTACTTCAGGCAAATTAATCTATGTCTGACGCTTATCTCATCTGTAAAATGGGGATAACAGCAGCAGTTATAGAGTTGTTGTGAGGCTGAAATAAACACATGTAAAGGGCTTAGCACAGTAGCTAAAATAAGATTAAGATAGAAATAAATTGATGAGAGCTTAATAATTGTTAGCCAATTATTATCAGCAGTACATGATAGAGCCCTTATCCTTATCTCCTAATCTTCTATGTCAAAGCTAAGCCTCAAACTGATCATTTAGATTTCTTTCTTTTCTCTTTCCATTGCTCTGTCAGAGTGTTACCCCAGGAAGTTGGTGGTTAAATAAGGAGATATTTATTCAACAATCCCCAAAATAAGGTGGAAAAGATGGTAAAGATTTACTGACAAATGCAACAAGTTTTTGTTGAATGTCAATACTAAGTTAGGCACAGTTAGATACACTATTATTTCAGGTACTGTATCTGGTATCAAATAGAAAAGCTTAAGAGAGATTATTATCTGTTTTGATGGCATCATTAACATATTTAATTTATAATGGTATTCCTTAGAAAATATGGTTTTATCTCCATATGTCTTCCAAGTTGCTATAGGGCATCTATTTGATCTGAGAAACTGACTGCTCTTTAGATCCAGGCATGCAATATGACGTTAGGATCAAAGTAGAAAGGAAGCAAAATAAAATAAGGTTCATAAGGAAAATAATCTTATAAAGACTAACATGTCTTGGGGGTAAAATGCGCATGTATTTCACACAATAAAAACAACGTTCAACGTCAAAAACAGTAATAAGAAACTCATTCAAATCAGCATTGCCGATACAGAATTAAAATGGGATTCAATTTTGTGATTCCATTCGCAAATGTGCAAAGTAGGAAGGATCACCCATTTTCCTGTGACTGGTCAAGCAATTTAATGATTACAGTAAATACAAAGTTCTTTTGTAAATGACTCTGTTTATGATTGACTTGCATTTGAAACCACATTTCAGCTCTCTCCCTTTCCCCCTTTCCCCTGCAAAAAGAAAGAGAATATGAACAGTAAGGAAAACATTTAGAAACAGGACCTAGTGGTTGCTATAATTTGATTCTTTAGACACAACAATGCTTTCTTATCATATAGGTTATTACAGTATCGTCAAGTATATCAGGTAAGCAGATCAAGTGCTTTGGAGTCTCTCTATAAATATCAACATCAGGCAAGAGACTATGGCTGTTAAGGACTTGGTTCTGATCAGAACAGAATTCCTTAAAATACTGTCTTCCTTTTGGTAGCAATTGCCCTTTTGGATGTGAGTGCTTGTCTCAAAAAGATTTGCAGATAAAAACAGAAACAGCAAAAGGGGCTTACCCCAGGATACCAACCAACTGTAAACCTATTATAAATGAGAGGTAAAGAGCTTCACAACTCAATCTACTGTTTCTAGGTGATATCAGAAAAATACTTTAACATCAAGATCACCAACAAATACTCCCCCACTTTCAGATAATGAGCTATTTCAGCTTAGAGTGACCATATTTAATTTATATTATCAGCACCTAGCACATAGTAGGCACTCATTTGTTGAATGAGGAAAAAAACTCTCATCTGTCCAAAGATAAATTTCAACTAAAATAGTTATAATAAAATGTTTATTGTCTTCACATGAAATTACATGAACTCTACTCCCCCACATAGTTGAGAACCTTATGTTTCATTTAAAAAAATATTTTAAAAATTGCTTATCTACACAACAAAAACAATGTCCAATGTAAAAAAAATACTTTTCTAGTTTTGAACTATTGGAATTAGTCTCAGAAGAACTCATCTGATTGAATTTGATACAAGGTCTTTCTCAGATTACTCTGTGTAATCTCCCAATTCTGCATGATGCTTGCAATACCCTTCAGCTGTCAGTTCTTCTGATCTTTATTCAAGGCCCAAAGAAAGAAGATGGAAGTGGACTGAGATAAAAAGGATAGCTTTGTCTATGTTCATATAGTGGATACATTCAAGACATATATATGAGAGAGAAAGGGCACCTCTGCCACAGACTAAGTCTTTGATCTGGGTTAAGTTAGTTCACATCTCTGAACCTTGATTTTCTCATCTTTAAGACAGATTCATCCTAGAATCTTTTAGCTCCAATGTTCTATGATTTGGTTTCAATTTAATAGAGGCACACACTGACACGCTAATACATTTTGCTGGAGTTTGGTCAGTGCTTAGCAAATCAGAAGCCAAATACTGCTCCACTTCTTATTCCACATCTATACTTGAGGCAGAAGCTAATGAGAGCTGGGCTCCAAAAAGGCCCAAGTGCAATTCTCATTTTTGGCTGGAGCAATGCCCGTATGTAATTCAATAATTTAAATAGTGTCTAGGTTTAAATGCCAGAGCGTTTTTGTTTTTCCTGACACTGCACACTGGAATTACATGAACTCTGTTCTACTGCTGCCCTATTCCCACCCCTAGAGATTCTGCTTAACTGATCTAGGTGCAGCCTGGGCATCAGAATTTTTATCAGCTCTCTGGGTGATTCTAACCTGAGAAAAAGGTGACTATTGGCATAGAGCAGTGATTCTCAAACTTTAATGTGCATCAGTCACCTGGAGGGAGTATTAAAACAGATTGCTGGGTGCCCTACTCCATTTCTGATTCAGTAGGTCTAGGGTAGAGCCCAAGAATTTGCTTTCCTATCAAGTTCCCAGGTAGTGCTGATGTTTTTGTCCAGAGACCTCACTTTGAGAACCAGTGCCAGTAAGGAAATATTGGTGGTGGCACCTGAAGTCCTGAGTTTAAATCCTGATTCTACTATTACCACCTATGTAATCTTAGTAGAACAATTTATTCTCTTTTCTTTAGTGTCTTTTTAACAATACTTAGACTTCAGAGTTGTGAGGCATGAAGAAACAGTGTTACCAATCAGGGTTTAGTTTAGTACCTGGCACAGAATGTAGTAACAGGTATTAATTTCCTTTTTCTATTATACATTCTAGATGGTGTGATTAAGTTAAATCAATAGCATTGGTTAAAACTTGGCAGGAAAAGAGAGACGACTGAAGCAAACAATGTCTTATTAGAATTGTATGTATAATATAGGATGATAAATGTAGCAAAGTGTTTTAAGTAAATGTCTTAAAAAAGATTTTCATTCAATTTTTAAAACTTTGAACATAGTAATTTAGGTGGGAAGAATATTACCTACAATCGATAAAGTGATAGAAATGTTAGTCAATCTATAAATAGGATGCATTTTTTAATGACCTACAATGGACTCCAATACTTCATCTATGATAATAATTTAATTTTCTAGAGAATCAGAAATAAGAATATAATTGAAGTAGCATACTTGCCTAAACCTTTACTATATTGATCTTTAAATGCTATTTAATTCCAGAGAAAACCTGAATTATTAAAGTGCATTGGAACCCCTATTATCAACCAAAGCAAAACCTCTACCAATGATGGGATAGGTGTTTTTATTTACATATACCAACAAACAAAAAACAAAATAGCTTTCCTTCCTGCTTGCCATTTGCTTCCTTTTGTATGTCTCAAGGTCCTCTCAGGAGTTAATGTCCAAACCCCGAAAGGAATCCTGGGAGGAAAGCAGGCCCACTGCAGAAGCTGCTGCACATTCCTCCAGATACAGGGAGGGCACCCGAGGTTGTGCCTCCACAGAGGGGCTGGTTGAGGTGAGAACCGGAATACTGAATGCAGTTGTCTAAGTGAGTCTCAGAGGTACTGAACAGTTCAGGTCTGAAGGCAGAAATCCTCTTAGGATTGTTTACAGCAAGTTTCTTCTTATACCAATAGGTGACCCAGAGGCAAGGTCTTAACTGGGGTTTTTATTTTTAAAAGCCTTCCCTTTCCACTCTGGCCTGATGCCATTACGTGACAGCTTTCTTTTTCTGAATTCCTAAAAAAAAAAAAAGAAAATGTGTCTGCACGTCTTTGTAGCTGCATCATACTCTGAAAAGTACCATTTCTTTTATTATTGTTCTCAACTATTACTTAACCTGATGATATACTTTTAACTTCTCATCTATTTATGAATTCTCTTGACTGTGAGCTCCTCAAGGGTCCTTAACTTGTTCCCTTCCTCCATGCAACTTTCTCAAGTGCCTCTATTCTCAGTAACCGTTCCCTTTGGTTTGCAATATAAATTTGACACTAACTTACATTGCCTTGCCTATGGAGGTAATTGTTTATTATTTTATGTGTAAAGGTGTTCTATTCCCAACTGGAACCAAAAAAAAAAAAAAACCCTTTAGGAATGGAGGCTAAGTATTTTGCTTCTTTGTAAAAGTCATAACAAAGCTGATGTCCAATCAACATTTATAAAATTCTTACCAGATGGTCCATGCTAAAAATTGGACACAACTGACTGCCTGAGGGAAAGTCTTCATACTCTTGCTGTCAAGATTATATAAAGCCTATAGCCTGGCCAGTATATTTAGAGGATGGAAATGATTTTCTTTAAGCCAGAAAATTAGTCTTGGTTCAGCTCTCCTTAGTGCTTTAAAACCAACCTTCAATACCACACGAACAGGAGGGTTCCCACCTCATTTATCTCCTTGGTATTCCCTAACATCCATTCATCCGTAAGGCTTCTCCTTGAAACATCCACCAAACTTCCCTAGCCGCTAAAACAAACAAAACTCTTTTCTAAGCCTTCCCCGCAAAATGATTTATTCATTAAAAGCCATAACCAGCGTTCAGAACCTTTCAAAAAACAGCAGCAATCCAACTCCTTTCAACTTAACTGAATTGAAGCAGAGCTGATTCCATGCCCATCCTGCTGGCAGCAGTCCCTTTCTCAGATTTTGCCTGTTAGTCGAAACAAGACTGGTAGATAGCCTGAGTTTTTTCACTGGGTTGGTTTGGCCCCATCGTCATAGTTATAGCTCTGACCACAGTCATTCCAGCTGATCCTTTATCAGGTCTGTAAGGTACCAAAACAGTCACTAGGGTAGCCCAGAGATTAGTAAGGTTTATATTTACATCTCCCGAGTTTTTTAAACAGACTGACTTGCACAAAGCTGGATTATGTCATTTTACCTCAACTTCACCGCAGCTATTATGAGAAGAAATATTGTTCTAAGATTTTTAATTAGCTGCATCCTCTCTTAAGGCTCACTCTCTCACTCCTGCTATGTATCGAATTCTTCAATTAAGATTATCCCTTAATTCTTACATCAGAAACCCAGAAACCAGAGTTATTTCTCTTTAATTCTCCATAAGGCATCACTATTATACTATCATATATGAATATGTGTATGTATGTGTGTGTGTGTATTTTTTTTGCTTTCTTAAAAAAGTAGAAATTCTCTCTTCATTCACCTCTGTTTGATACAAAGTAGGTGCCCAAGTAGGTAGTTAGAAATTAAATAAAGGACACAAAAACTTCCCAATGAAGATCATTAAAGAGAAAAATCCTTTCTTCCTCTTATTACAGCTGATCTTTGACACATGCCAGGTAAGAAAAAAGGAATCACGCATGGTGATGGGAAGACTGGACCTCTCCCTCTCTGGGTTGCAGCTGAACTTCTATTGGTGGTCCTAGTAAAATATACAACTCTTCATTTGTTCTAAGCAAGTCCTTCTTTCAGCATTCCTTCAAACAATGCCTTTACTCTCCCACCAGAGTATGAGGATTTAGAGATTTTGAGCAGCAAGGTTCTGGTTGGGTAGCAGTCTCTTTAAATTGTGTGTTGGCTATGTAGAGAGAGGGAAAGTTATGGGAGAATGGCAGGGGAGGAGGGTGAGAGAAAGAGAGAAATGTATCTTCTTCTCCGGGAGCACTGGAAGAAAGCAAGCCTTTCAAAGTCGTTGCCGGTATCTCATGAAGGCCCAGGCTGCTACCATGATGAGGGCAAACACGGGCACCAGCACCACAGTTATGGGAATACCACTTGGCTCCCCTTCACCGTGATGTCCTAGAGGCCCATTCTGCACCTGTAACTGGAAGGGGAAGAAAAATGTTAACTGTAGTGACCAATGTGTGTTTACCACAACTGAAATGTCCAAGTTGACACATTACCTAGGTCTACAGTCTCTATACCACCCAAAGCTGCAAACCCCAAGCACTATCGAACAGGAGTCCTCTCTGTTTGTCCTGAGTTGATACAACAATCTCACCAATTCTTTGGAAACAAAATAAATCTGATGGGGAGGCATTTAACCTTGCTGTGCTACTGACCTAAAGGGACCCCTGAGATAACCTCTTTCTATTTCTGTACTGTCTCCACCAAGCTATATGTGTATCATACCAGGAAAATGAAGATATGAGGTGAAGCCTGTTGATCCTATAGGGAGCCTGGAAATTACTGGCCAGGGGCAGGGTGTGTCCATCTTTCTAGAAAGATTATCAGTCATCAGAGTGCAATAAGAGCAGATCTGAGCAATGTTAACACAGGTGCAATGCCATTATTTAGAAATACTTCCAATTCCCAAAAGGTACCCACTCCTTCCGAAGGTGGGGTCCTGTCCTTCATCCCCTATTCTGTAATACTAGGCAAAGATAAAGGTGAAACCTATATGGAACGGAAGTAAAAGACTCAAAGGTAAATAAGTAAAAATAAATCATATCCTAACAGTTATAATTTTTCATTGCCTAAGCATTCCATTTTGAGGCTGGTGGTCTTTCTTTATTTCAATCAATTTTGTAAAAGGTAGCCTTTCTTAACATTACCTTTTTTTTAAACCATTTTTTAAAACTGAAGTATAGTTAATTTACAATGTTGTGTTAGTTTCAGGTGTACAGCAAGGCGATTCACTTATATACATATTCTTTTTCAGATTCTTTTCCATTATAGTTATTACACGATATTGAATATAGTTCCCTGTGCTATACAGTAGGTTCTTGTTTATCTATTTTATACATAGTACTGTGTATATGTTAATCCCAAACTCCTAATTTATCTCTCCCCCCTCTGCCCCCACTATCCCCTCTGGTAACCATAAGTTTGTTTTCTATGTCTATGAGTCTATTTCTGTTTCATAAATAAGTTCATTTGTATCACTTTTTAAGATTCCACATATAAGTGATATCATACAGTATTTGTCTTTGTCTGACTTACTTCACTTAATATGATAATCTCTAAGTCCATCCATGTTCCTGCAAATGGCAATATTTCATTCTTTTTTTACAGCTGAGTAATATTCCATTACACACACACACACACACACACACACACACACACCCATCTTCTTTATCCATTCATCTGGACACTTAGGTTGCTTCCATGTCCTGGCTATTGTAAATAGTGCTATGAACATTGGGGTACATGTATCTTTTCGAATTAGATTAACATTAACTTTTAATAGGTAAGTGGCAGCAACTGTGATGCCATCTTTAATTAGATTTAATCTCCTCATTACAATCCATGAAACTCTGACGCCCTCAATCTGAAAGACAAGACTGAACAAACTACCTTTTCTATCCTCTATCCCACCTCTACATCTTTCATTCATTTCCTGATGAGATGTCCTGAGAGAACACACTCAGTAGAAAGACATGGTTTTTAGGGCTAGGCCAATTCCTTGACCAGAAGAATCTGTTTTGTTTGGAGTTATTTATGGAAGTTTCCTAAAAAATGAACCTTGGAAATCACTTCTCACATGCCTTCAAAAAGAACTCTAATCGTATCTAAAGCGTATGCCTATATTTGCTTGCCTTTACCTATTGCATACATTCTCCCATGCTTTCAAAACAAAGAAGAGCCAAGGCAGAAGCAGCTGAATACCAATGTCTCCTATCAACCTGTTTTCTAATCCAGCACGCTGAGATTCTGCTTGCAACCCCAGCTGTTTTCTCAGATATCTTTCGTGCCTTGCCCTCTCCACTTTTTTTTAACTATCTCCTGTTGAACTTTGAAGCCTCACTCAGGAGTTAATGAAGCAAAGACAGCATCAGTTCAAGAGGGAGTAACTTTAAAGGTACAACTAAACTGTGTTGTAAATGCATTCCAAAGTCCTTCGTGCTATGGGAGGAATTATGTCCACTCAGGCTTCTCTTCTCATTATCCAAATTATAAAACACTAGGAACTAAGGAATGGATGTAGAATAGGTGCTAACTTGACTGAATTCTGAATCCCATTTCCTTTTTCCTGGAGCTCCCCTTTGAGCACTAGAACTTTGGTCAAGAGGATCCCCAAGTTGATAAGAAAAGGGTTCGTTGTGGTGATAGGGAAAAGCACATAGTGGGTATCAAAAAACCCACCATCGTTGCACTTAGAGTTTCCTAAATAAGAATGTTCAAGGGCAGACATATATTTCCTTCCCTAGTAAGAAATAAAATTGATTCTGGTTGTATTTTTCCCCATTTATTTTAATTTGGTTGTCAAGCTTTATCTTTAGGGCACATTACCTTGAAGCCAGGACCTGGGTTGCAAACATACTGTTATAAATTTCCTTTAATGATAAGCAGAAGTCTCAGAAGACCCCTGCCTGTGCCAGACAGGTTTTTCAAAAGAATGACAGTGAAAGGAAAAAAGCCAAACACACCACTGAAAATTACACCACATGGTTTATTCACAACGTTACAAAAGCCTGGCGGCAGCAAATGACACCTACCCTGTGCTGCACTCTCAGGGACACAGCATAGCCTGCATTACGAAAGAGGTCTACAGCATCCTGGTGCAGCAGGTTCTTTAGGTCTTGGCCGTTTACCTGCCAAAAACAGCAAGGAAAAGTAGTAAGAGACGTAGAATGTGAACTCTCATAAGTCAAAGATTTACTTTCATGTGACCAAAGATTTAAAAAACAAACTCCTACAGAGCAAATTCCAAGGGCTAGAAGAAGGGGTAAAGTTACTTAGAACTCAGAGTAACTTTTTTCATTTTTGAAGCTATGTTTTCCTAGAACTGAGGTTACATGGGCCATCTGAAGAGTACCTAAGTTTACAACAACAACAACAACAAAAGGAATCTCTCCTTTTTCTGAGCTCCTACTGCCTGCCCTGTTTTGACACTTGGGATTCTGTTACTGTATATGTATGTCTTCCACGAGTATCAGCCTGCTTCCCTACAGCTAACATGGTCTCCCAGGTTATCACTCTATCCTTTATACGTCTAATCCCTGGCATGGCCAGCTTCAGCTCTAGAAATACAACTCTGAGAAGCTCTTCCACAGTTTAGTTTGATGTGGTACAAATCTACTAGCTCCTTCTATTGTTCTTGTTTTCTTTTGAACAATTTCCCTTGACTCCATGGATATCCCTATCCTCCTCAAATTTACTAAAAACCGTATTTCTGTGATGATACAAACTTCTAAAATGTTTTGGTGAAGGTGAGTCCTACTACTTAAAGGTGAGAGATGTGAAGGACTCTGGTATTAACACTGCTCAGTGTCAGGAGTGACACTGGCCACAAGTGGTATCTATTCTATGCTGCAATCAGTGACACAGCATAGCGTACTTTATGCAAAATCTACGTATCTTTTATACATGTCAATGTCAGCAACGGCAGCAAGAACATCTAATATATTTGGTAGGTTCTGTGCTATATGTTTTACATACATTATCTCACTGAGTAATCACAATAATCCTATGAGGTAGACACTATTTTTATCTTGTTTTCACAGATGAAAAAACTGAAGCTTAGCAAGGCTACGTAGTTTACCTAAAGTCATAGTAAGTGTAGAAGCTAGGGCTATAGGGGTTTTATATCCTGGAAGGAAGACTAAAGTGCCCTGGCCTTTTACTGCTCCTTCTGCACGATTATTCCTCCACCTTGACTCACCAGCTATTCTTTCCTCAGCTGAAGATCAAGTCACTGACTTATTCAACCTTCTCATCTTCCTTGTCACAGTTTTCCTTCTCCAAGAGGTTCAAAATTGTCCCTCCACGCTATTTCCTGCCAATATCCTTGTGAATTAATCTATCAACACTTTGGCCTTATAAACTGTCTACCTTTCCAAAGTGAAGAATTCCTGCTCTATTCCATTCTAATCGCCAATTGGCATAAGCCTTCAACTTCAACATTAGGCATGCTACAGCTCCAATATCTCAAATTCTTAAAAAAAAACAATTTCTACTTTCTTCATACTTCCTATACCTCTGTGAATTCCCCCTTTATCCTCATCAAAGCATTTTACACATCTAGGAGTTCCTATTATTTCAAAAAAGCACTTGGAAAACTATTAGAATCCCTCATCCCCACGATCTTCTGCCAGCTTTCCAGTCCTGGGCAACACACTGCATTTACTTTCCTTGTCATCAGTGTGTTTAATATTCCTAGAGAAAGATACACAGTCACATTCTCTACCACAGACGCATACTAGCTGGCTCCTGCTGCATCCTTACAACCCTTCTCATCTGGTGAACTCCCTAATAAATATGCAGTGGTAGCTGTTCCAAGACCTTTCCTACCATCAAACTCCAACTCCAATCACATCTCTCTTCTCAGCAGATTCCTTTGCCTTATCTTTCTTGAGAATACTGAGAACTTCTGACAAACACTTCTCTCCACTTTCTTTCCTTTCCCCTCAGTTCCCTGATCTCTCTTAGTGCTGCTTCCCCCTTACTTCTGAATTAGAGTCCTTTATCTAGGCTAACCCATTTACTAGTGCTCTTGATCATGTTCCTTCCAGCCTCCTGACAGAACTTAAGCAGTCACTTACCCTCTTGACTCCTTATTATTGTTCTCTGCTCCTTCTTAACTAAAGTTACCCTCATCTATTAAAACACACACACACACAAGTATTCCTTGGAACCCACCATCACCCTCTTCCCATCTTCTTTCTCTCCTCTTTCTTTGCCAATCTTTTTGAAAGAACTGTTTCATGCACTGTCTCCACTTCCTCACCATCCGCTCCCTCTATTTCCTTGTGTTCTTAGTATATGAGGTGGGGGGGGGCGGGCAGGGAAGAACATGCTGCCCCTGCAGGTCAGCAGTAACTTCCAACCACCAAATCCTATAGCCCTTTTTCAGTGTTCAGACCACCTCCTCCCTTCTGCAGTTCTCTCTTGTCTTAGCTTATGAACACTTGGATCTCTTAGTTCTTGCACTGTTCTGTATCCCTTCCTTCCTTCTTAAGGTAAGTAAATATTCCTCAGTATCAATAGTCCTTTGTCCTCTTCTCTCCCATGGTGAATTTTCACAATTTCAACTATAATCTGCTAGACAACTCCCACATTTCCATCCCTACTTCTACTTCTGGATTTGCCGGTTTCCTGCTGGGTACCTATTCTGCCAGCTGGGGCATATTCTGTTAAGACCCCAACTCAACATATCCAAAGCCTCTTTTTTATTTCCCACAAAACCAAACTATCCTGACTTCTTTCTTATTGACACTACCATTCCTTCAGACTAAAATTTTGGTAATATTTAAAAACTCTCTCTGTCAATCTTTACATACAATATATTGGCAACTCCTGTAGTCTAACATAATAACATTACTCATATGTTATTTTCTTTCTATTGCCCCTCTCTTTAGGTTATGAATACTCTTAGTTGAACTACTGGGATCGCCTTCTCTCTAATTTACTTTCCTCTGGGTCCTCCCTCATTCTAACCTATTCAAACATTACGTCTCCAGATCAATCTTCCTGAAGTATAATTCTGTTCATGCCACTTTATTGCTCAAAAACAAACACAAAACCGGGAGCAGGGGAGGAAAGCGTGCATGCCTGATTTCTCATTCTGGTATGCAAAGTCCTCCAGGAAATGAAGGACTGGAAACCTACCTTTCCAGTTTAATCTTTCATTACCCTTTCATACATCCTATGCTTTAGCTAAATCACACAACTCACTGATCCTGGGACATAAAACATATATTCTTACCTTCATACCTGGGCTCAAGCTATACCCATCATCTGAATACCTTTCCCTTTTAAAAAATTCTATTTATCTCCCAAGACTGATCTTAAATACGATTAGTCATGCTACCTATATAGTGTAGAAATGAATACAGGGTTTTCTAGTTGATAGACTGTGATTTCATGCTACCAAGCCACCTTCTGATTATGTCTTGGTTTTCTGGCCGGTAGATTTGTCAAAGGGAAAGAACTACAGAATTTCTAGAACCATCACAGTGAATTCTCAGACTCAGTTTTCTAGTTAATTCCTGGTAGAGAGAGAATAGGTATGAGATTGCTGATGGTAGTGGGAATACTCACGTAACTAAACTTGCCCATAGGGTAACTGCATTTCTCATTGTAAAGAAATAGGTATTTTCTCTCAGAGGCAGACAAATAAGTTAGTGATGCAGTCTTGTCAACAAATGCCAAAGATGTCATAGCTCCATAACAGAGCCAAGTTTCATAATGATATGAATCCAAGTGGGAAAACTGAGTCACTACATGACATTCAATGACAGGAATACTGAGCTCAAAATAATCTTTGCTGTAGCCGTCAGTTTTAATAGCCGGGAATCACTGTATATTTATTATCATGTCTGGAGCTGTCTATCCATTTTACATGTACTAACTTATTTAATCTTCACAATAGTCCTGTAAGTTTGGAACCCCATTTTATAAGTAATAAAACTAGAGAGGCTATGCAACCTTTCCATGGACATACAGAATGGAGGTAGCAAAGCTAGGATTCAAACTCAAGCAGCCCAGCCCCCAAACCTTCACTAACAACACTAAACTTTAGAAATTTACATCGTAAGCAAGAATTTTATTTCTGCAGCCTATCACTATCCATCACATTAATGTTGTAAATTAAATTTTTATTGGTTTTGGAGTTTCAGTTTTATGTGTTATACTATACGTTTAAAAAAATTTAGAGTTGTATGAAGACACATGGTGTTTATATGTTAGTATTTTTATTCATTTTATATATTGAAGTGGCATTCACATTAAAAAAGCAATTTAGTTAAGTGCCACTTCATTGACAAGGCCTTTCTAGATAACTGCACTAGATGTGAATGATTTACTTCCTGAATCTCCATACTATGTAACTATCTTAAAGCTCAAACTGAACTGTCTTGTAACACTTTACGTTGGACTGTAAATAACTTAGGCTGGATCTCAACTCATCATTATCACCCCTATAGTACCTGAATACTGCTCTGAACAACATTTGAGGATAATAAATGCCACACGATTTCCTGAGGTTTGGCTGCAGAGTATACTCTGCAAAAGCCATAACTACACAAAGCCTGGGTGACATTTATTGATATTACACAAAGCTGAAAGGCCTAGACTCTAATAGCAGCTCTAGCTGCCAATGACTCAGTGTGTAATCTTGGTCCTCATGTGAGTTTACTTTTGCTAGCAGGGAAGAAAGACATTGGGTGACATCAGGCAAAGGAGCACAGGCCAATTATACCTTTCAACCCTCCTAGTTAATTCTAAAGGTATCCTAATGTATGAGGTCAGTTACTCTAATTGCTTAAAAAAAAAAAAAAAAAAGAGGCCTTTTAGAAATGCAAAGGGAGTTTCTTTTTTAAACAACCATTTCTCATCCTTTGTCCAAGTATGCTGGAGGTAAACCAGCTCTATAAAACAAATGATGATTCTTTTTCAATTGACAATATATCTCTCTACTCCAAAGCCAAATTTGCTTTCCAATATTTACCTCCTCTAACTGCTTTTACAGATTCCAGCTCATACTGACTAACCTCCAAGTTCTGTAGATTTTTACCCCTAAATATATGTGGAATTCACTTTCTCTTTATCACCATCCTTACTAATATAGACCAGAGGTTCTCAAAGTATGGTCCCAGGACCAGCAGCATTAACTTGGGAACTTGTTAAAAGTGCAAATTATTAGGTCCCATCCTAGCAATCTGGTGAAGTTTGAGTTAGCTTTAACCTAAACTGCCTGAGTCTTCTCCACACCCAGCCTACTTAATCCACAGATTCCATCAGTGATTTTCCATTTACTGAGTAGTGATTTTTCAAATATAAGTCTGTTGACCCATTCCAAAAGATAGTGAAGTCAATCCAGTGGGTCAAGACCAGTATTTAATTTTAAGTAAGTGAAATTAGAAGAAAACACAAAATATTAGAATGCATCATATATAGAAGAAATAGGTATTATTTTGTTAAACTTTGCTTCAGTTATGTGTGTGTGCATGTATTTCCTATTATGGGTCATAATTCAAAATGTCTGAAAGACACTTGCCTACAGCAGTGCTTCTCAAACTTTATTCATGGGCTTACCCAAGGATCTGTTATAATGCAGATTTTTATCTCAGTGGGTCTGGGTCTGAGGAGCTTCCTGAGACTCTGCATTTGTAATCAGCTCCCAGGCGAAGGCCAGATTCCTTGGACCTCACTTTTACTATCAAGAGCTATTCATTCAACTGAGAAATTTTAGAATACTGCTAAACTTGCTACTTCAGTTTCCTTAACTCATGATATTATAAGTTATATTAAACTTGAGATATGACAGATTTGCAACATGCTAGAAAATTTTGTTAACTGAATGTTCAGAGTGTTGGGATTGTGGTATTCTAGTTAACTGATGGGGAGTCATACAATTTTTTGCTTTAACTGTGGTTGTTATCAATCTGTGAGTTTCCTATTTCTTGCCTTAGGAAAGGAGTAAACTGAGTTAAAATATGTTTTCTTGGATGATAAATAATTTTGGATTGCCTTAGGATAATCTAACATTATCTTAGGATAATGTAAGAGTTACTGGAGCACTAACTATATAGGATAATACAAATACAGGTGTATAAAATATAGAAAGAATGGGCTCAATTTAATAAGCACTGACCTCAGATTATACTCTGGATATTTTCATTTTCCCCCAAAATCTTGAAGTGAATTACAATTTGGGGGGAGGGGTCCTCTCTTTCCATTAAAGTTGAAGGAAGAAAAAAAATAGATTATCTAGCTCCAATTAATCAAGCCAAACCAAAAAAGTTATAATTCATTCACAGAGCAAATAATTTACTAGATGCTTACTCTGTTCCAGCTACAGGCCTACATGCTGCAGATAGAGATGAGAAGACAAAGACTCTTCCTTAAACGTACTTGGTCTAAAGGATTCTGTATATTTCAACGTCTCTGTAGCTGATTGGATGAGGGTTTCTGGTGGGTCTTCCCCATTGATCTAAGACCACAGACTGGTCTTTCATTTTCTTTTAATTTTCCATGGCACCTGGCAGTGCTCTGCAGGCCATCAAATACAATAGTTAATATATGTTGATGACTACTCAACTCTTTTATTCACCAAAGTAAGAATTCTGTTTGAAGAGAATAGGAAATGCAGCTGACTAATGGCCCAATCCATGCCATTCTGTTATATAACAGGTTTGGTCAAAATGGAACATTAATCTGTATCCTATAATCAGCTACATCACCCTGAAGTTATAAGTTTCATTAAACATGTAGAGTTCACTGAGAATTGACTATTCTTGACTATCTACCTCCCTTCATTTAGGTAGACACACAGGAGAAATGAGAAACCTACATAGTTTATTTTTTTACAAAAATGTAATTTTCCCAGGTTCTCTGATAGCCTATATAAATATTAAAGCATTCTCACCATCACACACACATACAAATGAACTTTGGGTAAGGACTCTCCAACCCTCATCTCAACTTCAGATCTTTTCTTCTATTGGTAATATCTGTTTTTGTTTCATGGTTGTCAGATACAACAGGGTCTTAAAAATCATTTACATTCATCCACAGTGATCACAAAAAATTAAATTTCACTTTTGATGAGAAAGGAGAAACTGCATGATAAATCATGCAGTTATTTAATTTTAGAACTTGAAATTAAGATAAAACATGGGCATTATTTAGGGAGAAATGGAAAGATTAAATTAATAGTCATTAATAACTCACCTGAAATCTAGACCACTTAATGATACTTCTATTAGTTACCCAAAATGGATATGCACTAAGGAAAGGACATATTATTAGTCTGATTATCTGGCAACAGTTAAAAGAAAGAGTTGGAGCAAATTTTACAACATGGAAAAATAACCATGTGAGGAAACTAGGGAATCCCGTAAAGAATAAATGAGAATATAGGCTAATAAATAATTTAGCATCATTTTACAGAGATTCCAAAGCCAATTATAAGTGAGTACTTAAGTACATCAAAGAGATAAAGTGAGCTCAAGAATAGATGGAACAATTTAATGGTTAATACCTAACAAGTTCACTTAAGGATACAGTGGGAATAGGATGGTGAGGCAATATTTCTTAAGAAACAGGATTTAGAATTTGAATTTTGGAGCAAACTCTTGGCAGGGAAACTGGAGTCAGGGAATATAGCCCTAGATAGAATAGAGAATATGCTGGCCTTTTCCTCTTGCGTAAGCTCCATCTTTTTCTCTTTCTGTCGTCTTTTTTTTCTCTCCGTTACCTGTCTTATATTTTTGCCTTTTCTTTGCCTGGCATTTCTTCCTCTCTTCTTTCACATACTTTTTCCTTAATTGGCTAGAACATAACCTTGAATCAATGTCGTACATATATTTGTAGTGTTTTATATCTTGTAGAGATCTTTGTAATAATTCTTTTATTTTGATAGTCAAGTCCTCTTCGCTAAAAATTTTAAAGACAAATGAGCTCAGTTTCTTAGATATCTACTTTTCTTTTCATTAACATTTATCTCCTACCATACCTTTTTAAGAAACTTGAGTGGCCTTCAAATAATTTCTTTTCTCTCTGAGGTGATGGCTCACATAAGAAAGGCTCCTTATCTTGGCTTGTGTCTAATAAATTCTCTCACACTGAGGTTTATGTCTTTTTGTTCCCTAATTCTACCCTTAATAGAAAAGACTAATTTCAGTTTTTATACAGAACCATACATAAACTCTATTATTAAATAACCATGCAACTTTCTGTTTAGGATAACGAACCCTAGCTCCTCACTTATCTTTTAGGAGGCAATATAGTATATGGGTTAAGAGTAGAGGTTCCAAATTCACAGACCAAGTCCTCTGCCATACACTAGTTGAATGACCTTGAGCAAGCTGTTTGACCTCACCAAGCCTCAGCTTCCTTAGCTGCAAAACAGGCATAATAATTGTACCACTTCATAGGGTTGCTACAATATTAAATAAGTTTAAAGTTCTCAGCATACTGCTTGGCACAGAGTGCTCAAAACTTTCTAACCATTCTCATTTTTCAATAATTTACATTTAACCAAAACTTTTTGAGTAACATGGCTCTCTTCTTAACCCCTGTATTTTTCAAGTCCTTCTTCACCATGGAACCTAGTTCCCAGTGTTCTGGAGAGAATGCAGTTATCTGTCAAAATATTAAACTGCATAGTTTCTAACTACATACTATACTTTAATCTTAACCCATTCTCAAGTTTTCCTTACTGTATTTCCTGATCCAAAAAGGCAGGCAGGAATCTTCCCAAGGAAGGAGTTGGGGGTAGGGACTAGGGTCTAGGGAGCCAGGGACAGTGAAGGAGGTGGAAGCCAGTTCTCACCGAGAGGATCTTATCACCCTCCTGGAGCCGCCCATCCAGGGCTGCAGCCCCGTTCTCTTTGATGCGGCTGACGAAGATGCCACTGTCATTGGAGACATACTGCTGATCTGTGCCACCGACGATGTTGAAGCCCAGCCCTAAGAAAATCATGGAGGAGTTGTAAAGGAGATAGGGGTGAAGAAGAAGGAAAGGGATTAGAGAAGAGGAGAAGGAGAAAGGAAAGGCCATGTGGCAAGGGTGGGGGTTGGGGAGTGGGGGGGTAGGAGGCGGGGAAGTTAAGACTGTGATGTAGCTGGTGGCTAGTCATGGGCAAGGTAAATGATTAGTATCACCAACAGAGGTCAAGAGTACCGAGAGTTGCCCACTCAGACCAGGCAGGACTAAAAATACAAACACAATGATCAACATGGTTAGGTGAATATAAAAAGAAAGATCTATACTGAGCTCAGTGAAAAAATAATGCTGATTCTTTTAAGATGTACTTCTGCTCACATTTGATTTTGATTCTGTTGGTGGCATTCAGAGGCCCCAAATCTTGACTTTCCTGCTTAGAAGAAGCTATGCTTTAAACTAATCGGCAAACGAACGGTTCCTTATTTAGTAGGAGAGAGATTCTTAAGCAAACCATCCCCTCAATACTTCTCCTAACGTCAGGAGAGTTTGTGGATGGTGGTGCTTTGGAAGAAATGACCTTGGGAGTTCATTTTTTTTTTTTTTTCCTAGTTTGAATTGAGGGGGCAGTACTGTAGGCGTTGGCAGAAAACCTGGGAACTAAAAAGGTAACTTATGCTTCATGACAGGACTAAATCACCAAATTCACTCTTCTTTCCTTTTATACCTCAAGTACAAATAACCACATCCTTGGGTACAGTGATTGCCAAGTTTTATTCACTATAGATAACTGATAACCTATTGATTAGCAACTACCCATTTCCCCCTTTTCCTAGCCCCTGGCAATTACCATTCTATTCTTCACTTCAATGCGTGATTATTTTAAACAAGGATAAAATTTCAGTTATGCAAGATGGAAGTTATGGAAAGCTGATGTGCAACATTGTGCCTTATAGATAACAACAGCCTTATTAGACACATAAGAATCTGTTGAGAGCAGATCTCATTTAAGTGTTCTTACCACAATAAAATAAAACTGAATTTAAAAAAGAACGAAAATTGACTACCAAGGTAATTTTTCCATGGACCAAACACTAAGTTGTGGGAAGGACTTCATTTTACAAAACCATTTATATAGGGATTTTATCTATGCAATAAAAAGAAATGAAAGAAAAGGGAACTTCCCTAGGGCTTTCTTTATGTCAGGTACTGTAGAATTCAAAGCCACAGTGCAAAGAGAAAGGAGATAGTTAGGAAACAATTGAAAAACAAATATCTGGTGGCACAACTGGAAAAAACAGCCATAATCAGTAGCCTCTTCTACTGATTTCAACAGAAAACAGATACTTAAAAAGGTGAGAGGAAAGCTTATAAGTGACCCTCACAATATTAACATAAGCAGTAGCGAATCGATCTATGATTTATGGAAACACATGGCCAAAGAAGGAAGCAGCAGGAAATGTCTAATTGAAATATCATACCTCGTGTACAGTGTACCTATAGCTAGAGAATGAAAAGAAGAATACATAATAGAAAGAACTTCCACTGGAAGATGACTATTTCAGTTTCTTTAAAGGGTAGGGTATGAAAATTTTATGTTACTAAATGGTTTCCCTCAGAAAACTCTTAATTTGAATCATAGTGGGTGGGAGGTATTGGAAAGGGGATGGGAGGTAGTTAATTTAGATCAGATGGAAAGGTAGGTGGACCTTGATTATAAAAGGCTTTGAAATAACTTTAAGACTGTGACAGGTTTGAGCAAGGTGGTTGAGGCCAACCAGCCTCTCTCACTACTGGAAGAAACTATCTGGAGAAAATCTTTCAATGAAATTCAATATCCTCACCAAACACTAGAGCTGCCTCTGGGGATCCTGGAAACAGGAAGTATGTGTTAAGCAGCTGAATGCAACATAGTAATTAGGGAGAAAAGGGACTCTGCTATTGCTTATTTAAAGCTACAGAACAGTGATTAACAAAGGAGAGTGGGGCTTCCCTGGTGGCGCAGTGGTTGAGAGTCCGCCTGCCGATGCAGGGGACACGGGTTCGTGCCCCGGTCCGGGAAGATCCCACATGCCGCGGAGCGTCTGGGCCCGTGAGCCATGGCGGCTGAGCCTGCGCGTCCGGAGCCTGTGCTCCGCAACGGGAGCGGCCACAGCAGTGAGAGGCCCGCGTACCACAAAAAAAAAAAAAAAAAAAAAAAGGAGAGTGGATGGTGACCTAAATTGGAAGGAAATCCAAAACAGAGTATGTGTATAGCTGATTCATTTTGCTGTACAGTAGAAACTAACACAACATTGTAAAGCAACTATACTCCAATAAAAATTAAAAAGAAAAAAAAGGAGAGTGGAAAAAAAATGTTACCAAAATTTTCTATAAACAAACAAGTGTAGTCTATTCCCCCCATCACATTATATAGGCATGTTTATAACCATGCTTATTGCTACTTCAATTGTAAATGAACCACACCAATTAATATGAGAATTTCTGGACTGACATGAAGTCCCTTTCTACGGTTACAACATTTACAAACTGAACTTATCTATAATTTGACGCATCGCTGCAATAAACGGGAATCACCGAAGAACTGAGTACCAATACTACCAGTTTAAACCTGGGCCCCATGGATACCTACGTAATCCTCTATCCACTTACTCAGTAAAAATTATTGATCATTTACTGTGTGTCAGGCACTGCATTATATTCTGAGGAAAACATAAAGCTAAACTGGACAGTCCCTGCTTTAACAACAAATAGAAATTTATCCTTTTTCCTGTACCTTTTAGATTCTGCAGAAGTCAATTAAAGTCAGAAGACCTGGCCACAAATTCAACTCCATAACTTACTTGGTATGCGGACTAAAACAAGTGAGTGTATCTCTGATCCTCAGCTTCTTCTGTAATGTAAGGATTATAAATTCTGTCCTCTCTATCTCAAAAGGTAGTTGTTAGCATCCAATAACATAAAATCTGAAAAACTCCTTTATAAACTATGTAGTGGTTGCTATATGGAGTAACTGCACTAAGAGTAGTTGTCAATAAACTAGTAGTGCCTGGAAGATGGCGGAAGAGTAAGACGCGGAGATCACCTTCCTCCCCACAGATACACCAGAAATACATCTACACGTAGAACAACTGCTACAGAACACCTACTGAACGCTGGCAGAAGATCTCAGACCTCCCAAAAGGCAAGAAACCCCCCACATACCTGGGTAGGGCAAAAGAAAAAAGAATAAACAGAGATAGAAGAATAGGGACGGGACCTGCACCAGCGGGAGGGAGCTGTGAAGGAGGAAAGGTTTCCACACACTAGGAAGCCCCCTCGCGGGCAGAGACTGCGGGTGGCGGAGGGGGAAAGCTTTGGAGCCGTGGAGGAGAGCGCAGCAACGGGTGAGGAGGGCAAAGCGAAGAGATTCCCGCACAGAGGATAGGTGCCGACCGGCACTCACCAGCCCGAGAGGCTTGCCTGCTCCCCGGCCGGGGCGGGCGGGGCTGGGAGCTGAGGCTCGTGCTTCAGTCGGAGCGCAGGGAGAGGACTGGTGCTGGCGGCGTGGACACAGCCTGCAGCGGGTTAGTGCGCCACGGCTAGCCAGGAGGGAGTCCGGGAAAAAGTCTGGACCTGCCTTAGAGGCAAGAGACTTTTTCTTCCCTCTTTGTTTCCTGGTGCGCGAGGAGAGGGGATTAAGAGCGCTGCTTAAAGGAGCTCCAGAGACGGGCGCGAGCCGCGGCTAAAAGCATGGACCCCAGAGACGGGCATGAGACGCTAAGGCTGCTGCTGCCACCAAGAAGCCTGTGTGCGAGCACAGGTCACTCTCCACATCCCCCTTCCGGGGAGCCTGTGCAGCCCGCCACTGCCAGGGTCCCGGGATCCAGGGACAACTCCCCCGGGAGAACGCACGGCGCGCCTCAGGCTGGTGCAACGTCACTCCGGCCTCTGCCGCCGCAGGCTCACCCCGCACTCCGTGCCCCTCCCTCCCCCGCGGCCTGAGTGAGCCAGAGCCCCCGAGTCAGCGGCTTTAACCCCGTCCTGAGCGAAGAACAGACGCCCTCCAGCGACCTACATGCAGAGGCGGGGCCAAATCCAAAGCTGAGCCCCTGGGAGCTGTGAGAACAAAGAAGAGAAAGGGAAATCTCTCCCAGCAGCCTCAGAAGCAGCGGATTAAAGCTCCACAATCAACTTGATGTACCCTGCATCTGTGGAATACATGAATAGACAACGAATCATCCCAAATTCAGGAGGTGGACTTTGAGAGCAAGATTTATGATTTTTCCCCCTTTTCCTCTTTTTGTGAGTGTGTATGTGCATGCTTCTGTGTGAGATTTTGTCTGTATAGCTTTGCTTCCACCATTTGTCTTAGGGTTCTATCCGTTTTTTTTTTCTTTTTCTCTTAATAATTATTTTATTTTAATAACTTTATTATATTTTATCTTTATTTTATTTTACTTTATCTTCCTTCTTTCTTTTTTCCTCCCTTCCCTCCTTCCTCCCTCCTTTCTTTCTTTCTTCTACTAATTCTTTCTTTTTACTTTTTCTCCCTTTTATTCTGAGCCGTGTGGATAAAAGGCTCTTGGTGCTGCAGCCAGGAGTCAGTGCTGTGCCTCTGAGGTGGGAGAGCCAACTTCAGGACACTGGTCCACAAGAGACCTCCCAGCTCCACACAATATCAAACGGCGAAAATCTCCCAGAGATCTCCATCTCAACACCAACACCCAGCTTCACTCAACGACCAGCAAGCTACAGTGCTGGACATCCTATGCCAAACAACTAGCAAGACAGGAACAAAACCCCACCCATTAGCAGAGAAGCTGCCGAAAATCATAATAAGTCCACAGACACCCCAAAACACACCACCAGACGTGGACCTGCCCACCAGAAAGACAAGATCCAGCCTCATCCACCAGAACACAGGCACTAGTCCCCTCCACCAGGAAGCCTACACAACCCACTGAACCAACCTTAGCCACTGGAGACAGACACCAAAAACAACAGGAACTACGAACCTGCAGCCTGCAAAAAGGAGACCCCAAACACAGTAAGGTAAGCAAAATGAGAAGACAGAAAAACACACAGCAGATGAAGGAGCAAGATAAAAACCCACCAGACCTAACAATTGAAGAGGAAATAGGCAGTCTACCTGAAAAAGAATTCAGACTAATGATAGTAAAGATGATCCAAAATCTTGGAAATAGAATAGAGACAATGCAAGAAACATTTAACAAGGACCTAGAAGAAATAAAGACGAAACAAACAACGATGAACAACACAATAAATGAAATTAAAAATACTCTAGATGGGATCAATAGCAGAATAACTGAGGCAAAAGAACGGATAAGTGACCTGGAAGATAAAATAGTGGAAATAACTACTGCAGAGCAGAATAAAGAAAAAAGAATGAAAAGAACTGAGGACAGTCTCAGAGACCTCTGGGACAACATTAAACACACCAACATTCGAATTATAGGGGTTCCAGAAGAAGAAGAGAAAAAGAAAGGGACTGAGAAAATATTTGAAGAGATTATAGTTGAGAACTTCCCTAATATGGGAAAGGAAATAGTTAATCAAGTCCAGGAAGCACAGAGAGTCCCATACAGGATAAATCCAAGGAGAAACACGCCAAGACACATATTAATCAAACTGTCAAAAATTAAATACAAAGAAAACATATTAAAAGCAGCAAGGGAAAAACAACAAATAACACACAAGGGAATCCCCATAAGGTTAACAGCTGATCTTTCAGCAGAAACTCTGCAAGCCAGAAGGGACTGGCAGGACATATTTAAAGTGATGAAGACGAAAAACCTGCAACCAAGATTACTCTATGCAGCAAGGATCTCATTCAGATTTGATGGAGAAATTAAAACCTTTACAGACAAGCAAAAGCTGAGAGAGTTCAGCACCACCAAACCAGCTCTACAACAACTGCTAAAGGAACTACTCTAGGCAAGAAACACAAGAAAAGGAAAACACCTACAATAACGAACCCAAAACAATTTAGAAAATGGGAAGAGGAACATACATATCGATAATTACCTTAAATGTAAATGGACTAAATGCTCCCACCAAAAGACACAGATTGGCTGAATGGATACAAAAACAAGACCCATATATTTGCTGTCTACAAGAGACCCACTTCAGACCTAGAGACACATACAGACTGAAAGTAAGGGGATGGAAAAAGATATTTCATGCAAATGGAAACCAAAAGAAAGCTGGAGTAGCAATTCTCACATCAGACAAAATAGACTTAAAAATAAAGACTATTAGAAGAGACAAAGAAGGACACTACATAATGATCAAGGGATCAATCCAAGAAGAAGATATAACAATTGTAAATATTTATGCACCCAACATAGGAGCACCTCAATACATAAGGCAAATACTGACAGCCATAAAAGGGGAAATTGACAGTAACACATTCATAGTAGGGGACTTTAACACCTCACTTTCACCAATGGACAGATCATCCAAAATGAAAATAAATAAGGAAACAAGCTTTAAATGATACATTAAACAAGATGGACTTAATTGATATTTATAGGACACTCCATCCAAAAACAACAGAATACACATTTTTCTCAAGTGCGCATGGAACATTCTCCAGGATACATCACATCTTGGGTCACAAATCAAGACTCGGAAAATTTAAGAAAATTGAAATTGTATCAAGTATCTTTTCTGACCACAACGCCATGAGACTAGATATCAATTACAGGAAAAGATCTGTAAAAAATACAAACACATGGAGGCTAAACAATACACTACTTAATAACGATGCAGCAAAACCAGTTCGAAGAGGGAAGTTTATAGCAATACAATCCTACCTTAAGAAACAGGAAACATCTCGAATAAACAACCTAACCTTGCACCTAAAGCAATTAGAGAAAGAAGAACAAAAAAACCCCAAAGTTAGCAGCAGGAAAGAAATCATAAAAATCAGATCAGAAATAAATGAAAAAGAAATGAAGGAAACGATAGCAATGATCAATAAAACTAAAAGCTGGTTCTTTGAGAAGATTGATAAACCATTAGCCAGACTCATCAAGAAAAAAAGGGAGAAGACTCAAATCAATAGAATTAGAAATGAAAAAGGAGCGGTAACAACTGACACTGCAGAAATACAGAAGTTCATGAGAGATTACTACAGGCAACTCTATGCCAATAAAATGGACAACCTGGAAGAAATGGACAAATTCTTAGAAATGCACAACCTGCCAAGGCTGAACCAGGAAGAAACAGAAAGTATGAACAGACCAATCACAAGCACTGAAATTGACACTGTGATTAAAAATCTTCCAACAAACAAACGCCCAGGACCAGAAGGCTTCACAGGCGAATTCTATCAAACATCCAGAGAAGAGCTAACACCTATCCTTCTCAACTTCTTCCAAAATATAGCAGAGGGAGGAACATTCCCAAAATCATTCTACGAGGCCACCATCACCCTGATACCAAAACCAGACAAGGATGTCACAAAGAAAGAAAACTACAGGCCAATATCACTGATGAACATAGATGCAAAAATCCTCAACAAAATACTAGCAAACAGAATCCAACAGCACATTAAAAGGATCATACACCATGATCAAGTGGGATTTATTCCAGGAATGCAGGGATTCTTCAATATACGCAAATCAATCAATGTGATACACCATATTAACAAATTGAAGGAGAAAAACCATATGATCATCTCAATAGATGCAGAGAAAGCTTTCAACAAAATTCAACACCCATTTATGATAAAAACCCTACAGAAAGCAGGCATAGAGGGAACTTTCCTCAACATAATAAAGGCCATATATGACAAACCCACAGCTAACATTGTCCTCAATGGTGAAAAACTGAAAGCATTTCCACTAAGATCAGGAACAAGACAAGGTTGCCCACTCTCACCACTATTATTCAACATAGTTTTGGAAGTTTTAGCCACAGTAATCAGAGAAGAGAAGGAAATAAAAGGAATCCAAATCGGAAAAGAAGAAGTAAAGCTGTCACTGTTTGCAGATGACATGATACTACACACAGAGAATCCTAAAGATGCTACCAGAAAACTACTAGAGCTAATCAATGAATTTGGTAAAGTTGCAGGATACAAAATTAATGCACAGAAATCTCTTGCATTCCTATACACTAATGATGAAAAATCTGAAAGTGAAATCAAGAAAACACTCCCATTTACCATTGGAACAAAAAGAATAAAATATCTAGGAATAAACCTACCTAAGGAGACAAAAGACCTGTATGCAGAAAATTTTAAGACACTGATGAAAGAAATTAAAGATGATACAAATAGATGGAGAGATATACCATGCTCCTGGATTGGAAGAATCAACATTGTGAAAATGACTCTACGACCCAAAGCAATCTACAGATTCAATGCAATCCCTATCAAACTACCACTGGCATTTTTCACAGAACTAGAACAAAAAATTCCACAATTTGTATGGAAACACAAAAGACCCCGAATAGTCAAAGCAATCTTGAGAATGAAAAACGGAGCTGGAGGAATCAGGCTCCCTGACTTCAGACTATACTACAAACCTACAGTAATCAAGACAGTATGGTACTGGCACAAAAACAGAAAGATAGATCAATGGAACAGGATAGAAAGCCCAGAGATAAACCCACACACATATGGTCACCTTATCTTTGAAAAAGGAGGCAGGAATGTACAGTGGAGAAAGGACAGCCTCTTCAATAAGTGGTGCTGGGAAAACTGGACAGGCACATGTAAAAGTATGAGATTAGATCACTCCCTAACACCATACACAAAAATAAGCTCAAAATGGATTAAAGACCTAAATGTAAGGCCAGAAACTATCAAACTCTTAGAGGAAAATATAGGCAGGACACTCTATGACATAAATCACAGAACGACCCTTTTTGACCCACCTCCTAGAGAAATGGAAATAAAAACAAAAATAAACAAATGGAACCCAATGAAACTTCAAAGCTTTTGCACAAGCAAAGGAAACCATAAACAAAACCAAAAGACAACCCTCAGAATGGGAGAGAATATTTGCAAATGAAGCAACTGACAAAGGATTAATCTCCAAAATTTATAAGCAGCTCATGCAGCTCAATAACAAAAAAACAAACAACCCAATCCAAAAATGGGCAGAAGACCTAAATAGACATTTCTCCAAAGAAGATATACAGACTGCCAACAAACACATGAAAGAATGCTCAACATCACTAATCATTAGAGAAATGCAAATCAAAACTACAATGAGATATCATCTCACACCAGTCAGAATGGCCATCATCAAAAAAACTAGAAACAATAAATGCTGGAGAGGGTGTGGAGAAAAGGAAACACTCTTGCACTGTTGGTGGGAATGTAAATTGATACAACCACTGTGGACAACAGTATGGAGGTTCCTTAAAAAACTACAAATAGAACTACCATATGACCCAGCAATCCCACTACTGGGCATATACCCTGAGAAAACCATAATTCAAAAAGAGTCATGTACCAAAATGTTCATTGCAGCTCTATTTACAATAGCCCGGAGATGGAAACAAGTGTCTAAGTGTCCATTCATCCAATGATGGTGTAAGTGTCCATCATCGGATGAATGGATAAAGAAGATGTGGCACATATATATAATGGAATATTACTCAGCCATAAAAAGAAACAAAATTGAGCTATTTGTAATGAGGTGGATAGACCTAGAGTCTGTCATACAGAGTGAAGTTAGTCAGGAAGAGAGAGACAAATACCGTATGCTAACACATATATATGGAATTTAAGAAAGAAAAAATGTCACGAAGAACCTAGGGGTAAGACAGGAATAAAGACACAGACCTACTAGAGAACGGACTTGAGGATATGGGTAGGGGGAAGGGTAAGCTGTGACAAAGCGAGAGAGAGGCATGGATATATATACACTACCAAACGTAAGGTAGATAGCTAGTGGGAAGCAGCCGCATAGCACAGGGAGATCAGCTCGGTGCTTTGTGACCGCCTGGAGGGGTGGCATAGGTAGGGTGGGAGGGAGGGAGATGCAAGAGGGAAGAGATATGGGAACATATGTATATATATAACTGATTCATTTTGTTGTAAAGCAGAAACTAACACACCATTGTAAAGCAATTATACTCCAATAAAGATGTTAAACAAAACAAAAAAAAACTAGTAGTGCCTGCGACAACCCCAAACTAGACAGTCTGATGGAGAAAGGATGAATAAATATAAAGTACAAATGTGAAAAGTCTTGAAATACAGGAAGACAGAGAGATTAAAAAGTCCACCCATCTATTAATAAGACAAGAATGGATTGGAACTCAAACTTATTGAAATGAAGGATGTCTCTTACCTGTGACCTACACATCTCCCTCATGTGTAGTTTCTAGCAATGGTGGTATTTAAAATATGCAGTAACCAGGCCAGCACATGCACCAACCAGATGCCAGCTAGAAACAATCAGAAGGGGGAAGGGCTATCCCAGTATATAACTGCTGATTATTGGCTACGTCCTAGGAAAATCTTCTATAAATAGGGTGGATCACATATCTTGGTTTGTTTGGGAGTCTTGATATACGCCTGTTGTCTCTGTAATTAAAATAGTCCCCTTCAATGTCAAAAGCATCTGTTTGGACCAATGTGATCAACCTATCAAGGGTAATGTAAGAATATGTTAATTGCCGCATGTTTTGTGGTATTGAGGAACTGATGGTAATTTAGGTGTTCATCCTTTGGGGCAGGGGTCCCCAACCCCCAGGCCGTGGACTGGTAGTGGTTCATGGTCTGTTAGGAAACGGGCCACACAGCAGGAGGTGAGCGGCGGGCAAATGAGCAAAGCTTCACCTGCCGCTCCCCATCACTTGCTTTACCACCTGAACCCCCCCCCCCCCACAACCATCTGTGGAAAAACTGTCTTCCACGAAACCGGTCCCTGGTACCAAAAAGGTGGGGGATTGCTGCTTTGGGGAACAGGTAACTGAGAGATAATTAAAATTCAGAAGCACTGAATAATTATACACAAAGTAACAGAGTTTTAAAATGTAATGCTGGTATTAATAGTATAAAATCTTCTCAAAAACACATTCATGCAGAACAGTATTACCTATTTACAAAAATGCATGCATATTTAAGGACATGTAAAGACACATTATCTGTGAGGGAAGGATACAGGGTGAGGTTTAGGGATGAAAGGTAAAAATAAAACCAAAGAGGGACCTTGCACGTACTGATGAGGACAATGTATTATGGAGCTGAAGAGTATAATTAATTCAGTTCTTGGCATCTACTATCCAAAAGGGGTTGAAGGGAGAGGGAGAAAGAAAAAGACGGGGACTCAATAGACTTTTTAAAAAAGTGAGTGAATGAAAACGTACTCCATAGTGAACCCTGGTTATAACGTGCCAATAAATTTTTTAAATGTGGCAAGATTAAAATGGATTGCTTGGCCTCTAATTTGGAAGAGAAGTCTAACCACAAAAAAGTACAGATGGCGTAAGAATGACACCATCATAGGACTGGGAGAGAAAGAAAATGTGCCTAGTATAAGAGCCCTGTAAAATTAAACAAGACATGCCATCTTGTGGACTCCTCCTGTCTCCAGGTCTGGATCTTGAACTTGTTTCCAAATAAGAGCAGCAACAGCAGCAGCAACAACTAATATTTATTAAGAGTTTAATATGTACCAGGTACTATGCTAGGTACTCTATGTATATTATCTCATTTAGTCTTCTCAACAAACACATGAAGTGTTTATCACTCACATTTTACAGGTGAATTTAAAAAGTGAGGCAGGAAGAGATTAAGTAACTTTATAAAAGGTCACACAGTTAACTCTTTGCAAAGCCCAGACACTAAGTTAGGATGTTTGATTGCTAAGTGTAAGTTTTAAACCATCTTGCTATACTGTATCTTTGTAGAAAGTATGAACAACTGCTTTAGAAAAAAGTCTGTGAATTCAACTTGTTTGGGGGCTGGCTGGAATAAGCAATGCTGGGATAATGGTTGTAGAACAATCCTCAGGGATAATATATTCCAGAGGAAGAATTGGTCATTCTGTAGTTCTCCCACCATAGTCAGGGTCCCTATTTCTTACTATCATGATAGAGAACAAAAAATCCTTCATTTCCTTCAGATTCTTCTCTTTAAAATCTAAAGGTTATAAAGTAAAAAAGCAGTGTTTCACAATCTGTTATTCTGGAAAAAATAATTTATTAAAATGAAACAAAACAGTCGATTAACCCCAATGATGATAGCCACTGTTATGAACACTAGATTGACAAACACTCTACTCTCCCCCTATCTACCTGCAGGGTTTTTCTATCCCAAGATAATCTCACTAATTTTCCCTAGACACCAGTCAAGCTCTATTGGTCACACAACCCACTATTCATCTAATCATTTTGTGGTAAAATATATGTAACACAAAATCAAGCACCACTGGACAAACAACTTACTGTCTGTGTAGAGGTAAAATATATGCAACATAATATTTAACACTTTAACCATTTTAAAGTGTATGATTCAGTGGCATTAAGTACATTCACAATGTTGTGCAACCATCACCAGTATCCATATCCAGAACTTTTTCATCATACCAAACAGAAATTCTATATACATTAAACAATAACTCCTCGCTCCTCCCCCCCCCCAGCCCCTGGTAACCTCTATTATACTTTCTGTCGCTACGAGTTTGCCTATTCTATATACCTCATATAAATGGAATTATAAAATATTTGTTCTTTGTGTCTTGCTTATTTCACTTAGCATAATGTCTTCCAGGTTCATCCATGTTGTAACAGGTATCAGAATTTCATTCCTTTTAAAGGCTGAATAATATTCCATTGCATGTACATACTACATTTTGTTTAGTCAACTGTCAATAGATATTTGGTTGTTTCAACATTTTTGCTATTGTGAATGCTGCTGCTACGAACACTGGTGTACAAGTGTCTGTTTGAGTTCCTGTTTTCAATTATTTTTGGTGTATATCTGGAATTGAATTGCTGGATCACATGGTAATTTTATGTTTAACAATTTGAGGAACTGCCCAACTGTTTTCTACAGCAGCTGTACCACGTTTTAAATTCCAAAAAGCATTGCCCAAGGTTCCAATTTCCCCACATCCTCATCAATGTTTGTCACCTTCATTTTTGGGGGGTTTTGGGATAGTAGTCATTCTGATGAATGTGAAGTGGTATCTCACTGTGGTTTTGATTTGGATTTCCCAAAGGCTAGTGATGTCAAACATCTTTACATGAGCTTATTGCCCATTTATATATTTCTTAAGAAATGTCTCTTCAAGTTCTTTGCTTATTTTTGAATCCGGTTGTTTTGTTGTTGTTGTTGTTGAGTTGTAAGAGTTCTTTATATATTTTGGGTGTTAATCCATTATCAGATATATGGTTTGCAAATATCTTCTCCCATTCTGTAGGTTATCTTTAACTCTCTTTATAGCATCTTTTGAGTCATAAAATTATTAATTTTGGTAAAACCCAATTAATCTTTTTTCTTTTGTGCCTGTGCATTTGGTGTCATATCGAAAAAATCATCACTGAATCCAATGTCATGAAAAAATTTCCCTATCT
The DNA here is from genome assembly GCF_011762595.2 of Tursiops truncatus. Taxonomy (NCBI): domain Eukaryota; kingdom Metazoa; phylum Chordata; class Mammalia; order Artiodactyla; family Delphinidae; genus Tursiops; species Tursiops truncatus. The sequence continues at coordinate 31,838,592 of NC_047035.1, read as the reverse complement.
TTTCTTCTAAGAGTTTTAATCTTAGCTCTCATATTCAGGTGTTTGATGCATTTTTAGTTAATTTTTGTATATGATGTAGGGCAAGGATCCAAATTCATTCTTTTCCATGTGGATATCCAGTTTTCCCAACATCATTTGTTGAAAAGACTGTCTTTCCCCTCACTGAATGGTCTTGGTACCCTTTCAAAAATCATTTGGCCATATATGAGAGGGCTTATTTCTGGGCTCTCTATTCTGTTCCACAGCTCTATATATCTGTCCTTATGTCAGTACCACATTGTTTTGAATGCTGCAGTTTTGTACAAGTTTTGAAATCAGGATGTTGTGAGTCCCTCAACTTTGTTGTTTGTTTTCAAGATTACTCTGGCTAATAGGGAGTCCTTTGAGATTTCATATGAGTTCTAGGATGGGGTTTTCTATTTCTGCAAAAAGGCAGATGAGATTTTGATAAAGATTGCACTGAGTCTGCAGATCGCTTTGGATAGTACTGTCACCTTGACGATATTAACTCTTCTAATCCATGAATGCGGAATGTATTTCCACTTATTCATGCCTTTAATTTCTTTCAGCCAAATTTTGTAGTTTTCAATGTACAAGTTTTTGTCTCCTTGGTTATATTTATTTATGAGTATTTTATTATTTTTGATGCTATTGTAAATGGAAATGTTTACTTAACATCCTTTTCAGATTGCTCATGTATAGAAACTCAACTAATCTTATGTGCTGGTTTTGTATCTTGCAACTTTGCTAAGTTTATTATTAATTCTAAGTTTTTTTGGTGGAATCTTTAGAGTTTTCTACATATAAGATTGTATCATTTGTGAACAGAGACCATTTACTTCTTCCTTTCCTATTTGTACGCCTTTGATTTCTTTTTCTTGCCTAACTGTTCTGGATAGAATTTCCAACACTATGTTGAATAGAAGTGGTGAAAGCAAGCATACTTGTCTTGTTCCTGATCTTAGAAGAAAAGCTTTCAATCTTACATCATTGACTATGATGTACCCATATATGGATTCTTCATATATGACCTTTATCATGTTGAGGAAGTTCCTTCTATTCCTAGTTTACTGAGTGTTTTTAATGTGGAAAGGTGTTGAATTTTCTCAAATCCTTTTTCTGTATATTGAGATGATCATGTGGGCTTTGTTGCCTTTATTCTATTAATATGTTGTATCACATCAACCAGTTTTCTTATATTGAACCATCTTCACATTCTTGGAATAAACTGCACTTTGTCACGGTATATAATCTTCTTAATAGGCTGCTGAATTAAAACCATGTACCTCTATGATCACCATAGCTTTCTGTGTGGAGACAATTTCTAAATCACCACCACAGGGAATAAGACCCAAATAGAATCTAGCAGCTTCACTGGTTGGAGGAAATGGGGATCAGAGTTTGGGGAGGGTGAGGTTGCTGGAAGTTGCAGGGCAAAGTTCTGGAAAGGAGGAAGTTAGACAAAAAAAAAAAAAAAGAAAGAAAAAAAAAAAGAAAAAGAGCTCCAGGTATTTGCATGAGTCTTTCCAAGAGGCCATGTATACATTGAGTGGAACTCCACAAGGCTAGACAAATAAAAACTAGTAAGTTATAGGCTGAACAATTCTCAGAGTTCAGCAAGGCAGGGAGACTTTCAACTTTTGACCAACCAGAATTGAAATCCTCAGCGATTCACTAGGAAATTCAGTGGAGACCCACTTAGAACATTTGGAGGGCTCAACTATCGCGGAAGTGAATGCTACTTTCGACTCACCCTAGGAAAGCTTACAAACAGGTCTAAAGAGGTGAAACTGACCTGCAAGTTACTTAACTGCCTACCAAAACAAATTCAACAATGTAATATTAAAAATGTTAATGTAAGAAAACAAAATGCAGACACTGAACAATGTAACAATCACAACATCCAGAATCTAATTAAAAAAATTTAACATGCTAAGAAGCAAGAAAACATGACCTAGAATCAAGAAAAAAACTGGTCAATAGAAACAACCAGAAATAACAGAGGATGAAACTAGCAGACAAGGATGTTTAAAAGGCTATTATAACTATGTGGAAATAACTAAAGGAAGTCAAACATAATGTGAAAATGGAAGTTTTTCCCCCAGTCTTGAAGCAGCTTTTGACTTCATTTTGAGCTGATTTTTGTGCATGGTGTAAGACAGTAGGCCAGTTGCATTCTTTTGCATATGGCTGTCCAGTTTTTCCAACATCATTTACTGAAGATACTATCCTTCCTCCACTGTATATGCTTAGCTCCTTTGTCACAAATTAATTGACCATATATGCATGGGTTTATTTCTGGGCTCTCTATCCTGTTCTACTGATGAAAATGGAAGATTTTTTTAGGAAAATGAAACTTATAGGTTTGAAAACTAGAATATCTGGAAGGAAAAATACACTAGATGTGAGTAACAACAGATTTGATACCACAGAATAAAAGGTAAGTGAGAAGACATAATAGGGAAACCACAGTAACACGTGGGATAACAGGACATGGTTTAATATATATGTAACTAGAGTTCCAGAAGCAGAGGAAAAAAGGGAGATAGAAAAAAATGTCTGAAGAAAACAATTAGCTCAAATGTGATGAAAATATAAACAAACAGATCCAAGAAGCTCAACAAACCCCAATCAGGATAAATACAAAAGAAAAAAACAGTAAGACATATCATAATCACATTGCTCAAAACCATGTATAAAGAGAAAATCTTAAAAGTAGTTCACAGGGAAAAAGGACACCTTAAGTACAAAGGAATAAAGATAAGAACGACAATAGACTTCTCCTCAGAAACTATGCAAGCCATAAGTCAATGAAGCATCATCTTTAAAATGCTAAAAGAAAAATACAAGTTAACTTATAATTCTATGTCCAGTGAATACAGCCTTCAAAAAGTAAAGTAAAATAAACACTTTGTGAGCAGAACAAAAGCTGACAGAATGTGTCCTAAGCAGATTTACATTATGATAAATATTAAAGGAAATTCTTCAGGCAAAAACAAAATACTGAATGGAAACTTGGATCTCTATGAAGGAATGAATACCACCAGAAATCATAAATACACGGGTAAATGCAACTTAAAATAAAAAGAATGAACATAGATATACTAAGCAGCTGGATTGACCGTATTAGTAAGTAAACTTTGGAAAAAGGAATATTACAAGGGATAAAAAGGGGCATTTCCTAATAAAAAAGGAGTCAATTCATAAGAAGACGAAACACTAGATATGAATGTACCCAATAACAGAATTTGAGTATCAATGAAACAAAAACTGAAATGAGAAAAAGGCAAGTCAAAAAGGACTATTGTAGATTTCAACATTTCTCCCTCAGTAATTGATAGAACAAGTAAACAGAAAAGTCAGTAAAAATATAGAACACTTGAACAACACTAAGAATGAACTTGACCTAATTTACATTTACTGAACAACATACTCAGCAACTATAAACATTCTTTTGTAGTGCAAAGGGAATGTTCACAAGGATTGATGGTAGGTCAAGAAAGTCAGTCTCAATAAATTTCAAGACAGAAATGAATTAGAAATCAACAAAAATAACTGAATTAGTCTTCTTGGGCTGACATAACAAAATACCACAGAGTGACTTAAGAGAAATTCTGTTCTGGAGGCTAAGGAAGTCCAAGATCAAAGTACCAGCAAGACAGATTTCATTCTAAGGTCTCTTCTCTTAACTTGTAGGTGGCCACCATCTTGCTCTCTGGTCCTATGACTGCTTTGTTACACACAAAGAGAGAGTGAGCTCTCTGGGTCTCTTTCTATAAGGACACTAATTCTATAGGATCGGGGCCCCATCATCATAACTTCATTTAACCTTAATTACTTCAGTAAAGGCCCTGTCTCCAAATGCAGTCACATTAGAGATTAGGGCTTCAACATGTGAATTTTGGAGGGACACAAACACTGTCCTCAAAAATAAGATATCTAAAAAATCCCTAAATGTTTGGAAAACAAATAACCTATGAGTTAAGGATGAAATTATAAGGGAAAATAGAAAACATTTTAGTTGAATGACAAATCAAAATATATTAAAAACTGTGGGAAACAATAAAAAACTAAATAAATGAAGATACACCATGTCCTGGACTAGATGTCTTAGTACTTTTAAGATACAATTCTCTCTAAATCAAAATGGATTTTTATTTATTTATATATTTTTATTGACGTATAGTTCATTTACAATGTTGTGTTAATTTCTGCTGTAAAGTGATTCAGTTATACATATATATATATATATATATATATATATATACACACACACACACATTCTTTCTCATATTCTTTTCCATTAGGGTTTATCACAGGATATTGAATATAGTTCCCTGTGCTATACAGTGGGATATTGTTGTTCATCCATTCTATGTATAACAGTTTGGATCTGCTAATCGCAAACTCACAATCTATCCCTCCCCTCCCCTCCCTCCCCCTTGGCAACCACAAGTCTGTTCTCTATGTCTATGAGTCTGTTTCTGTTTCGTAGATAAGTTCATTTGTGTCATATTTTAGTTTACACATATAAGTGATAGCATATGGTATTTGTCTCTTTCTGACTTACTTCACTTAGTATGATAATCTCTAGATCCATCCATGGTGCTGCAAATGGCATTATTTCATAAAATGGATAATTTTAATGCAATCCCAGTCAAAATCCAACAGAGAGGTATTTGTAGAAACTGACAAGCTGGTTCTAAAATTTACATGGAAATTAATACTCTGGGGTGGTTTTTTTTTGAAACTTATATTATTAAAGTTCTAGAACAGTCAAAACATTTTTGAAAAGAAACAAAATTGGAAGACTCACACTTTATTTCAAGGTTTACTATAAAGCTACATTTGTCAACATACTATGGTATTTGTATAGAGAAAGACAGGCTAATGGAATCAAATTGAGATCAATATTGGGCCCACATATAAATGGTCAACTGATTTTTGATACAGATAATAATGTATTTCAATGGTGAAAGGATGTTTTCAATAAGTGTTGAGACAACTGCATATCTATATGAGATAGAGATAAAAATGAATTTTAATGATTAACTCAAACACATGCAAAATAAATTAATTTGAAATGTATCTTGGAACTAAATGTAAAAGCTAATCTATAACATTTCTATTAGAAAACATAGAAGAAGATGTTCTTTACCTTGGGGTACTTAAGATTTCTTAGACATTACACAAATAGCACAACCATAAAAGAAAAAAAAAAAAAAAACTTGACAAACTGTTCTTCATAAAACTTAAAGCCTTCTACTCTTCAAAACACAAACCCTACTTCCCAAAAAGGAAAGGCAAGCCAAACTGAAAGAAAATATCTGCAACACATATACATGACAAAGGACTTGTGCCCAGAATATATAAAGAACTCTTACAATCCAATAATAAGAAAACAAACAATCCAATAAAAATGGGTAAACGACTTAAACAAATACTTCAGAATATATATGAATGGCCATTAAACATATAAAAATATGCTCATCATCATTAGTTATCTGGGAAATGCAAACAAAAAACCACTCCACAACCCCTACGATGGCTAAAATAAAAAGGAATGATAATATCAAACGTTGGCAAATGTTGGATGTGAGATAACTGGAACTGTCATACACAGCTGATAGAATTGTAAAATGACACACATACTTTGAAAAAGTTTGGCAGTTTCTTTTAAAGCTAAACACACACTTACCCATAAAACCCACCAAACCCACTCCCAATTATTAGGTATTTAATCAAGGCAAATTAAAACACGTGTTTACACAAAGAGTTGCATATGAATACTCACAGCAGATTTATTTTTAATAATCAAAACCCAGAAACCCAAAAGTCCATTAATAGGTAAATGGATAATCATAATGTGGTATATTTACACAATGAAATACTACTCAGTAATAACAAATAAATGCATAGATGAGTGAAAGAAGCCTAAATACACTCTATATGATACCATTTCTATGACGTTCTATATTAGGCAAAACTCATCTACAGTGATAGAAATCAGATCAGTGGTTGCCTAGAGGATGGGTGAAAGGGCCCACTGCAGGAACACACAGAGAATTTTCTAAAGTGATGAGTCATGATTACACATGTGTATATTATTCGCCAAACTCCTTAGAACTTTACACTTAAAATGAATGCACTTTATTACATGTCAATCATACTGCAATAAAATTGATTTAAAAATGAATCTGGTAATTCTTAAGTGTGAAAATGCAAGTATCCTAAGCAACTATCATTGACTCTTATTATTAATCAATAATAAAAGACAGTCTAAAGGTACTTGAAGCACCGATTATTTGGTGATAATTGGGCAAAAAATGTGATTACAGTACCCTACTTCTCACACAGTATCTTTTCAATGCAAATATGATAAAATGATTTTTTTTTAAATTCTAAGCACAGTCTCAAGATGTTAATGTGAATGAAAGTTGAAAGTTAAAAAGAACTGAAAAATGCTGATATAGAAGATGAAGTTTAAACTCAAAATCCTTATAACCTACCTTTCTAGCCAGCTTTGGACCCTCCCTGCTCTACACTATACAGTAACAACAAAACTTAATAATTGCCCTCACCAAAGAAGATCTACAGATGTCAAATAAGCACATGAAAAGATGCTCCACATCGTATGCCATCAGGGAAATGCAAATGAAAACAACAATCGGATACCACTACTCACCTATCAGAATAGCCAAAATTCAGGACACTGATAACACCAAATGCTGGTGAGGATGTGGAGTTACAGGAACTTTCACTGACTGCTGGTGGGAATGCAAAATGGTACAGCCACTTTTGTTTCTTACAAAACTAAACATACTCGTACCATATGATCCAGCAATTGCGTTCCTTGGTATTTACCCAATGGAATCAAAAACTTATGTCCACACAAAAACCTATGCATGAATATTCACAGCAACTTTATTCATAATTACCCAAACTTAGAGGAACCAAAACTCCTTCAGTAGATGAATGGATAAAGTGTAGTACATCCAGAGAATGGAATATTATTTAGCACTAAAAATGAATGGACTATCAAGCCATGAAAAGATGTGGGGATCCTTAAATGCATATTACTCAGTGAAAAAAGCCTATCTGGAAAGGCTACATACTGTATGATTTCAACTATATGACACTCTGGAAAAGGCAAAGATCAGTGGTTACTAGGGTTAGGAGGGAAGAGAGGGATATATAGGTGAAGCACAGAGGATCTAAGGTAGTGAAAATACTCTGTATGATACCATAATGATGGACATAGGTCGTTATACATTTGTACATTCCCATAGAATGTACAACACCAAGAGTGAACCCTAGTATGAACTATGGACTTTGGGTATTTACAATGGGTCAATCAATGTAGGTTCATCAATTGTAACAAATGTACCTCTCTGGTGGGGGATGTCAATAATGGGGGAGGCTATGCATATGTGGGGATGGGAGATATGGGAAACCTCTGTACCTTCTCAATTTTGCTGTGAAACAAAAACTGCTCTAAATAAATAAAGTCTTAATTAAAAAAAAATAATAATTATCACCTCCCTGCTTTTCACCCTTACACACACACAGCTGTTCCATGTCTCCAAGATTTTCGATGTCTTCTTCCTTTTGCCTAGAAACATATTTCACTGAAATTACTTGTTTAATTAGCTCTTTACACTATTGCAGTAATTATCAATAGTTCCAATGATGAATAAAGCTGCTATAAACATCCATGCACAGGGGATTGGCTTTTTTTCATTTTTGTATCTCCTGTGCCCACCCAGTACCTAGGACACATACAAACCTCAGTTGGTGGCAAGCGACTGTTAAAGCCATTGGAAGTAACACCTAAGCCAGGAATTCCTAACATTTCTAATTCTGGGGAAATGCAGCAACGTTAATAACGTCTCTGTGAGCCTCCAGTAGGCTTTTTCATAACCTGAAAAAGAAGGCACAAAAGGAAAGGAGGGAAATATAGAAGGGGAAACCCAATGTCCCTAAAATGCCTATGACATAGGTTACCCTGCCTTTCCTGGATGACTCAACTCTTGCTCCTCTGAAATCTATTTTCCACACAGCAGCAGTAATGACAGGCACCATTTAATTAATTAAATGAGTTATCTTTGGTAAACTGATTAGAAGAGTGCCTGATACAGAATCAACACTATAAAAGTATCTGTAAAACAAAACAAAACAAAACCCCCATTTAATTCTCACAACAAGTCTGAATAGGTGCTGTTAATACTCTCATTTTATAGCTAAGGAAATCAAAGTATATAGAAGTGAGGTAACTTGCCCAAGGCACATAGCTAGGAACACAGGTATTCTGGCTCTTAATCACTATGCTTTACTGCTCACTGCAATTATATTAAAATTCAGTTCTCTTTGTATCCACAGTGCCTGGCACAGCAACATGCGCTACAGTCATTGCTCAATAAATGTGTAGATTGAAAGAAAGAAAGAATGAATGATTCAAACAAGTGATTCAAGAGGTTAAATGACTAGGCATCTTTTCACCCAAAACTATTATATTCTCTGGAGACTCTCTGGTCCAAAGATGAAATATGTCAGTTGTTATTTGTTACTTCTCCCAAAAGAGAGTAACATGACAAAGAGAGAAAGAGGGAAAATCTTAAACCTCAAAGAAACAGAAAGACAGTGCAGCAACAAAAAATGTATTACGCCCATGGTCCGTCTCTGTCCATCCTGGTGCCCCATCTGATGGAGGCGACAAAGAATATGGCCTGTGTGAATGAAAAAAATACTGCCTGCAACACTGTAAACAAAGGTTGTTGCAGCCATCGAGCCATCACATTATAGCTGCCCGTGACAGTGAGCCCTGAGGAAACTCAGGATGGAAGCAGCACGCCTGCCATCAAGCAGTCAGCCACCACAGCCACCTCCAGTGATGTACCCTGAGGAGACTCCGGGTGAGAAAGCCCAGGATACTGGCCCCAGATAGCTGAGGTGCATGTCAAAGGAATGATTTCAATGAGCCCAGACTTTTGCATCTTCCCATACACAGAAAAGCACTAAATTCCTTAACTTGAGATGTCTGGTTTTCTTTACTTAACAGTAACCTTTTGATGTTCTGACTACCTGGTCTTTGTTGCAAGAACTCCTATGTGTCCTGCCTCCTCCCTTACCCCTTCAGAGCAGACTCTCAGAGCTATCTGAGAGGCTGCGTCCCAGGCTTAAGTCCAATTTTGTCTGCTAAATAAAACTTAACTCTCGACTTTTAGGTTGTGCATTTTTTTTTTTTTTTCAGTCAATACAGACCAAAGATGTTTCAGGCAGTACATGCCAGGACATACATCTGGGCCTCTTTTTATTGCTCTTAAGTTTCTCTTTCAAATATCTAGGTAGGCATTTGATCTACCTATTCCTGATCCCTCCAGAATTTGGCTTTTCCAGCTGGCTCTCCTGTGGACTTGATGGTTTATTGCAACCAGATTACAACTAGTTATACTAATTATCGTTTTAATTTGTTCTCTGTTTCCAAATTATTTGTGCTTTTTGTCTCTCTGCTGCAGTATGACTTTGTTAATGTTACTAGCCGTATTACTTATATCCTGTCTATTTTATAAGATTGTTGTCTCCTGCATTACCCCAGGCCCCCAACAAAATTAGTGATGTCTTGAGAGTTAAACCTATATAACTCTATACAGAATAATTGTAATAGTGCAACTCTAGGTATGGGAAGAAGCAACAAGGGAAAACATTTCCTGGATCATAATAAACTAGTAAGACGGCGGATCCAGAGAATTTTAAATTATCAACAGGGCCTAATCCAGAAATTGGCACCTTGAGTGGCATATCAACAGAATCTTTGCCTGATCTAGGAATGAGCCTTCCTAGCACTGTGGGACAAAAATCAGTCATGAAATGTCTCCCAAACGTTGGGAATTTATGACCAAGGGGAGGGACTGCGTGTGAAAAGTGTTGCCTGCCATTTTGGTAAACAAAGGATGTTGTAACCATCAAGCCATCAAATTACAGCTGCTCCTGACAATGAGCCCTGAGGGAACTCAGGATGGAGACAAAGGGGCTGACCCACCGCCAAGCCCTGAGCCACTGCAGACACGCCCAATGGTGCAGCCTGAGGGGACTCAGGATGGGAAAGAACAGGATACTGGCCCTAGATAGCTAAGGTGTGTATCAAAGGAACGCTTTCAATGAGCCCAGACTTGCATCTTTCCATACATAGAAAAGCCCTAAATTCCCTAACTTGGGATATCTGGTTTTCTATCATTAACGGTAATCTTTTGATGTTCTGACTACCTGGCCTTTGTCTCAAAACCCCTATATATTCTGGCTCCTCCCTTACCTCTTGGGAGCAGTCCCTCAGAGGTATCTGAGAGGCTGTCTTCTGGGCTTGAAGTCCTCAGAAAGAATGTCAAATAAAACATTTAGATTGTGCATATTTTCTCAACATTTAGATTGTGCATTTTCTTCAGTCGACAGCATCCTTATTCTCTCACTCCAGGATAAGCCCTTTTGCAAGCACTGAATTTGTATATCCGGTCTCTACCAGATCATGTCTCTACTTGCTCCCTTGCTTTCAAAATGTTTCGATCTCTTAATTTTTGCCTGATATTACAATTTATACCCTATCTGTTGCCCTCTTATCAATTTTCTCTTATTCTGCTGCTTCTTGCCCAATATATGGTAAGCTGTGCATAGCAACAGGCATGAAAACACCATAGTTTTGTACAAGGGGAGAAGGACATTATCTAATTCGTTTCTAAGACACTTCCTAAAGGCACTGAGTATTTCCTTTGGTCTTCTGTCTGAAATGTTCCACTGAGTCTGACTCTACTGGGAACGTATCTTATGAAGGTCCATAAGTCTCTGGATATTCTACCTCTTGAGGATAGTTAGCACATGCCTACCATAATTATCCTCCTACTGAACTGCAAAATTCTTAAAAATAGGGATCGTTTCTTATTCTTTATCCTAGTATCAATGATTCCTAATCATAGTGTACATAGTAAACACTAAATGAATATTTTTAAAAACAGCTTCCTTTTATTTCTGAGCCTCCTGAAACCAAGTTTGTTCTGATTCAATCAATCAAGTATAGATAGTTTTCCTCAATAAATAATTGTGCATTTACTCAAATACAATCATTGGCTACTTTGTTGCCTAGTCACATGGCTTTACAAAATGTTTCTATAGTTGAGCATCTATCAGCTTGCCTTTCTACTTCTATCTTGAAAAAATTCTCAGTAAGATTGATCCTTGAAGCAATCTTTAGAGACACATTCTTTGTATCATATACTTTTCTCAGTCTCTGTGTTTTTCCACTTATTCCATCTCCTTGTTTCTGGAATGTTAGTCAGTTTCCTACCGTTATATCACATTAGGACCAAACTGATTCTTCTTTCTCAAATTGTATTTAGTGGAGAACCTTGTTTATGACTTTTTGAAAGCTGAAATAGACCATGTTACTGGTTATCTTTATATAACAACATCCTATTATACTTTTCTGATATTCATCAATTTGCCTAGTCCTTTCAAGAACATTTACTGACCACTTTGTGTCATGTACCAGGCAAGGCATTAGGAAAACAAGAGATGAAATATATATATCCTTTTAATCAGAAGAGCTCAGACTGAAGTAGAGGGAAGAGGAGACACAAGTAAGGAAGCAAATATAGAAATAACGCTATTTTTTTCTCTCTGTGTTCCCACAGGACTCTGTGATCTTTCTAGGATCGTTCAGAGCCTGGATTTTTAAGTCACATAGACCTGGATCCAATTCTTTTTTTTTTTTTTTAACATCTTTATTGGCGTATAATTGCTTTACAGTGGTGTGTTAATTTCTGCTTTATAAAAGTGAATCAGCTATACATATACATATATCCCCACATCTCTTCCCTCTTGCATCTCCCTCCCTCCCACCCTCTCTATCCCACCCCTCTAGGTGGTCACAAAGCACCGAGCTGATCTCCCTGTGCTATGCAGCTGCTTCCCACTAGCTATCTATTTTACACTTGGTAGTGTATATATGTCCATGCCACTCTCTCACTTTGTCCCAGCTTACCCTTCCCCCTCCCCGTGTCCTCAAGTCCATTCTCTAGTAGGTCTGCACTGGATCCAATTCTTAACTCTGCCACTTAAAGAGTTGTGTGATGAGAGTCAAGGTTTTCTCCTTTGCAAAATGGGATAATAACCATTTATTCCTTGCTGGGAGTAGATGAGACAAAGTGCTTAGTTTGGCAATACATGACAGACAATAAATGGTGTCTGAGATTCATAATAAGGGGGCATCTAGCCTGGGTGAAGAAGGCTTCCTGGAGGAGGTGACTCTTGAATTGAATCTTAATCAATGAATGAATAGGAATCAATGAATAGGAAGGGGAAGGAATCAAGATGGAATCTTAGAGAAAGGTTAAGTTTTCACACCAGCATTGAGAACTTTTCATGATCCAGTCTCTACCTATCTTAGCAACCTCTTCTCCCTTAACTCTCCTAAATGAACCCTTCCTTCTATCCAGGCTGGTTTATTCACTCATCTCAGAATACGCTTACTTATTTTCTTTTCTCTATTTCTCCTTAAGCCATCCCTGGTTGTGGCACTAGCCTAAAGCTTGTCTATAAGAGCAACATAAGTTCCACCTTCTTGTAATTGATCAGTCTGGCCCCCACCAATGCCTCCATTCTTTCACCTTTTCTAGCACAGGGTTAGATTAACATACCTCTCTACACACTTCCTTTGTCCTCCTATTACATTCATGCTCATCACAGTCCTTAACCATCTGCACCTCTGCACTGAGATTTAACTTTTTACATGTGAATGTCATATCTCCATCGGAACATAAATTCAATGAGGGCTAGACGTCACATAATCAAAAGAGAAAATAGGGGGCTTCCCTGGTGGCGCAGTGGTTGACAGTCCGCCTGCCAATGCAGGGGACACGGGTTCGTGACCCGGTCCGGGAAGATCCCACATGCCACGGAGCGGCTGGGCCCGTGAGCCATGGCCACTGAGCCTGCGTCTGGAGCCTGTGCTCCTCAACGGGAGATGCCACAGCACTGAGAGGCCCGTGTACCGCAAAAAAAAAAAAAAAAAAAAAACCAAAAAATAAAAAGAGAAAATAGGGCAAGGATACAGCACTTTATTCTCAGCTCTATTTGGCATATGAAGGGTCAGAAAACTGTTAGCACCAGTCTCGGGGTTAAACACAAAGCACACGGCAGGTCTGTAGAGGCTTAGATGCTTGGACTTTATGAGGTTTTTGTTTTTAGGTTCTCACCTTGATACGCTGTCAGCTCTGTCAACAGAAAACTATAAAAACTTTCCACTGCGGATTGTGTTAGTCATAGGATGCCTCAAATCATTCTGGAAATAAGGCATGATATAACAAAATAAAGGTCAGGAGAAAGGCTGGGAGCCAACTCCTTAGACATAGCTACTATAGTGGGAGGTAGTATATGGAACACTATAATCAACAGATCTGGGTTAAATTCCTGGCTTTTGAAACTTACTGGCTTTAGAACTTGGGCAAATCCTTAACCTCTCTGAGAGACAATTTCCTCAATTAATAATGTGGATTAATCACCATTCACGGTGGTTGTGAAGAAAAAAAATTTATATATATATAAAAAGTAACTAGCACACTGCCAGAAAGAGAATACTTCCTTAATTATTCATTATTAAAACATTGTACCAACCCATTACCCTCTGCAACTCCTTTAAAGAAAGTAGAAAAATAGAGATTCTGTTCCCTCTTTAAAGGTGGTAATCGGGAGCAACTTGCCGAAACTCACTGATAACTCAGTCCTGAACAAGGAATCCTAATATCCAACATGAAGTAGGGTTGTCTTTATGGCCAATATGTACCTGTTACAGTGAAAAAAAGCTAAATTAGATTCTTGTCATACTTCTTAGAGTAACTGAGTCTTTCCAACATTAAAAACTCTCAATTTGATAAAAGTGGGAGGCTTCGAGACTATAATCAAGCTGGATGCCCATAGAAAGAAGAGTGTTCCATAAAGGATAAAAAGTAAACTCTTCAAACCCTTGAGGGCATTTCATTTGAGATTGTGATTGATTCTTCAGACCACCTACTGCTGGTTCAAAATGGCAGGAACCATAAAACAACACATGGCCAAAGAATCATGAACTCTTGGAAGTGGAAGAAACTTACAAAGTCGTCCAGCCTAAGCCTCTCCTTACATGGCTGAGGAAGTAGGCATAGGATAGATGTCAAGCTATGTACCAAGCTTTCTTTTGCCTCACCAGATACTCACTTCATAGTCATAACTTCCCCAAGATTTTATTTCCCTTGCAGTAAGCAAGATCAGACAGAATAGGTTCATTTGCCTTGCAAAATGGGCCTAAACACTGGAATTACCCAAGACTCTTGCCCCTGACAGAACACTGACACAAAAAGGCAAAAGTATGTACATCCTTGCAGTTACCTGATTAAACTATCAGGTCCCTACAAAGGACGCTGTACTGAAACAAAGAGTGACAATGCTGACTACAAACAGAGATGCATACTTGGAACTATAGGCTTTTCATATTTCTTCTATAGAAAGAAAGAACACTATGGGACTACCAAAATTACTGGAAGCTTCTAGTGGTGATAACTGACTTCTTCCCTATGCATCTTCATGATGGCACAGTGAGGAAAAGCCGAGTTAGACTGTGAGACTTCTTAGGAATACCACATACCAGGTAACTAGCTTTGGGAGGTGATAAACAGAAACTTGGAACCTTGTTAAATGAACCAATCAAACTTCAAATGACTGTTTTTATCCAAGTTTGTGGCTCTACTCATCTAAACTTTTAAGTTTATCAACTTATATGAGTAAAACATGAAAATGCTTAGAAAAAATTAAAAGTCACTAGGTGAATAAATTCATTCATTTTTGAATAAATGCACATACAAAACAGAAATGAAACAACTCTGAGGTGAGACACATTAGCATATACAAGTATTCTTAATCAGTCCTTTAACGTTTGTCCTAATTCTAATAATGCAGAAAAATGGTAACACTAGGAACTTCAGGTCTGCAAGATCAATAGGATCAGAAATTTCAGTGAATAGTGAGCTGAACATTAATCAACACTGTTATGTAAATACCAAAAAAGGTGAAGTGATATTACACTAAACTTTTAAAATATTTAGTGACTGGAATATGCAAGAGAATATCAGAGTTCTGCTCTGCTCCAGTCAGGAGATCCTGAAAATACTGTGGATACTGCAGCAAAAGGACCATGTCAAAATACATTAAGTTCTTAAGCAAGAGACAAGAATCAAACTTCAAATCACATCACAAGAGAGCTAATGTAACAACTAGGGATATTTAGGCTGTAGAAGAGACAAAACAGGAGAACAACCAGATGCCTTTAAATACTTGCAGGGCAATCAGAAAATGAACTACCATTGTTTCAGTTGGCCCTAGGAGAAGAACAAGTACCAATGGATGAAAAGTACAGAAAAACAGATTTTGGTTTAACAATAATTTTCCATGTTAGCCTCAAAAGTCAATAACCATTAACAGGGAGAGAAGGAGAAATTTACATAAAATAAGAAAAATGTACCTAAGAGACTTGGGCACACTGAATGAGCCTTTGACAAAAGTTTAGGAGATCGTATGAAGCATGACATTAAACCATGCAGATTAGTAATAAATTACACTCTCATAAGTAAAGCTGATTTCCAATTTTTTTATAACAAGAAAGAAGACAAAGCATGGATGATTCAGAAAGCCATATTTGGGCTTCCCTGGTGGCGCAGTGGTTGAGAGTCCGCCTGCCGATGCAGGGGACACGGGTTTGTGCCCCGGTCTGGTAAGATCCCACATGCCGCGGAGCGGCTGGGCCCGTGAGCCATGGCCGCTGAGGCTGCGCGTCCGGAGCCTGTGCTCCGCAACGGGAGAGGCCACAACAGTGAGAGGCCCGCGTTAAAAAAAAAAAAAAAAAGAAAAAAAAAGAAAGCCATATTTTATGAAAAATAATCTATGAGTGGTGGTCAAGCTACTGCAAAATTCCAGATGGGAAAAGATGGACTGGTCTAAGTAGTGACGATGGAAACAGAAAGGAGTGAAAGACTTAAAAAATTATTTCCGATAGAGTTCATGGTACTTGATGAGTTGTTGGAGACTCTTGAAATAACAGTATTTAGCAGTATTTACTGTGTTAACCTAACCATTTATCTACTAACAATAAAAACAACAATAGTAGTGAACACACAGTGCTTAGCACACAATGTTCTAAATATTTTACATAGATTAACTAATTTCATTCTCATAACCAGAGGAAGCGTACTCTATTATCATGCACATTTTACATATGTGAAATTAAGTCTTACATCAGTAAAGTTAGTTAATAAATATCAAAGAACTAGTAAGAGGTTAGATACCATTTTTGGACCTACATAAGCCCAAAGCTAAAGCTCTTAATTGATACACTAGACAGCTGTAAAGGAAAGGCAACAAAAGCCAAAGTGGGCAGCATGTAGTACTATCAAGAGCCTAGTGGAGTGAAATGCATCAGGAGATAAAATCACTGTAGGTGAAAGTGAGGATTTGGTAGTATCGGAATCACATGACGGGCTTGTGGGAAGGAAGGAAGGGATGAAAAGGACCAAAGAAACATCTGTATTGAATCCAAATTCACAGAGGTGGGAATTAACCTTTTTTTTTAAAAAAAAAAAGAAAAACCAAAAAACCTTGGATAATTTTGAGGCGAAACCAGCTTTGGGAACATCTGTAGCAGATCTCTAAGGTCTCTTTCTGGTTTAACATTCCAGTTGACCGTCTAAATGAATTTCCCAGAAATGAAAGGAGGGAGGGAGGGATACTAGCACCAAGAAAACGGCTATGCATTTACAGTACACACCGTTTATGCTCCCATTTTTACTAAACTGTCTCTCATAGAAACAGGGATAGAGCAGGCAAACGGAAGGAAGGGTGTGGTGTTCATGGGTGCTGGCTAAAAAGCAGGCTTTCCCCCAGGATTTTCTAGTACCGTTAGCAGAAAGAAACTTCCTGACTATAAATATATGTGGTAACCCGACTGCAAAATGAGGTGGATCCCTCAGATCCGTCTCAGGCTAACGCTGGATGCCAATATAGCCTTCTATGTGCTCACAAGCGTTGCAGCAAATATCTCGGTTGGGGCCTGCCTTCTCCAAGGCCAAAAGAATCTGGCTCTGCAGAAGAGGTGTCCGCTCTGCAATTACAGCCTCAAGTACCCTACTCCCAGCGATGATCATTTCTGCACATACCTGAGGGTCCTCTAGTGAGATTGATCTCCTCCTCAGTAACCAAGCAATCTACTCTTCCGTTCATATTTTACTCTTGTCTGGCTTGCCAACCTGGGTCAGCGAGGGCTCGCGCAGGCGAAGGTGAAAATCACCCCGGCGGTGGCCACAGCATCGCACTTTCGGTTTCAGTAGCCCCTGAACCGGAAGAGGAAGCAAGGAGAGCGGCGAGCGCCAGGAATGCTGGGAGTCGTGGTTCTGGCTGCCGTTCTGAGGCGTTATCTCACCTGGTGGTCAAAACAAACTGTGAGGTGAGTAGGGAGCGCATTTCTATCCTGGGTAGGGATAGGGAAGGTAAGAAACATAAATGAATTGATATTGTCAAGGAAAAATGAAAACTAAGATCTCCTGCCATCTCAGAAAATCTTACTGAATGTAGAAAAAAAATTATATTATTCAGTAAGCCCTGAACCAGACTGGGATGGGTGTCACAGGCAATTGCTAATGCGATTGCAAAGAAAGAATCTCACCCTTTTTTATAGACAAGCAGATACAATCCATTACGTGCATGTTCTCATGTAAGGGTACTACGTAACCACACCGGTTGCTATACCTTCTTTGGTAGGTCACGCTTGGGGTAGCCATTTGTGTTCGTTAATTGCCATTATCGAAGGGAAAAAGAAAACTTTTCTATTTCTGTGACAAGAAGGTACTTTTAGCTTGGAGCAACGAGCCTAGGCTAACTTCTATGGTGCGAGGATATGGGGCACTATCTTCCTGGATGTTTAGATTTCAAAGAGTTGGCTCCCAGGACCTTAAGAAAAACTTTACTGAGTTGTACCTGGTAAGAGGCTTGTTTAGCTTTTAAAAAGACTTATATACATATAAAAGAGACATAGGAAGGATTTATAATTACAAATTTGTTCAAGAAAATTCTCTATGAAAGGGGAGAGGGGTAAAGGTCTCTTCCTTTTGGTAACAGGGAAAACAGGGAAAATTCAATGTTTTTTTTTTTTTAAAGTCCCTGCAGTAAGACTGGTAAACACAGTAGCTTCTGGTTTGATTATTTAATCTGAATTGGAATGCCTTAATTGGAATTGAACTTTTCAATCTTCCATCAATCCCTGTGGTCTGACTCCAGGTGATTTCTCAAACCAGAAGCTACTGTGTTTATCAAACAAAACAAGAAAGAGGCAGATTCAGCAGGAAGGCCTCTTATTTGCCAATCCTGAGAGAAGTTAATATGCAATAGTGGAAAGAACACAGGAGGTGATGTTAGAAGACCTGATCTCAAGTTTCAGCTCCATCTTCCAGTTGTCTGGCTTTGATCGGGTAACCTAATATCTCCCAACTGTGTTTCCCCATCTTAAAAAGGGCATGATAATAGATCTTTAAAAATGTTTTTGAAATGAGTAAATGAGATGAAAATTTTAAAAATGACTTCTCAACTTCAAACTCAGATTCATGCCATCCTCAACTTCCAGCCCTCCTAACACGTGTTAATTGAATGAGTGAATAAAGTGAAAAACAAAGTATGATAAGTGAAAAAAAAAGTAAGTAGGTGATATTGGAATGCCAAGAGAGAAGACATCAGATAGAAATAGGAAAAGAAAATCAGGAAACTTATTAATGAAGAAATGTTGAAGAAAAATAAAAGTTTCTTGTAGACTATGTGGGGGTAGGGGAGTCACTAATCTGTACCTGGGAAGATTGCCCTTTTCACCTGAGCCCTCAGTTTCAAAAGAAACACAAAGAGCAGTAAAAGAAAAAAGGTCACCAAATAAGTTTAGGAAGTGCTGGTAATAAGTGGAGTGACAGATAAGGCATGTAAATTGTCTTTATACCTTAATGTAAGTATAGTTTTTAAGAATGAGGAAACTTTAATATGTAGGAAGGCAGATAACAGAGGAAATAGGAGTTTCCACTAAGAGAAAACAATTGAGAAAAGCTATGGAATCAGGGTAATCACGGTGTTAATGAACACAAGTGCATGTGCCTGATGACGCACAGTGAGGCCAAACAATACCAAAATGTCGGAGCTTGGAGCAGAGAATGGTTTATTGCAGGGCCATGCAAGGAGACGGGTGGATCATGCCTTAAAAAACCCAAACTCCTTGAACGCTTTCAGCACAGCCCCTTTATAGGAAAGGTGAGGGAGGGGCGTGGTTAGTTGTTGCAAACTTCTTGGTGTCAGATCCTTTGTTCTTGAGGTCAGGTCATGGTCAAGTGATGGTGTTCCTGTAAATCTCCACCAAACAAATGTTATTCTCTGTTCTGACAAGAAAGGGCAAGGTCCCAAGGCATAACTTTCACCTTTCACCCTCCGAGGTCCAGGTCCTGGCTAAGAGGAGGGGATCCCTGCGGGGGCCAGTTTCCCTGCCCAGGAGCGTTCGTCTAGCACCCAGTCTGGGTCCTCCCGCCAGTACCCAGGCCCAGCTAAATAGGCAGATCTCAGCTGGCAGTGCCCTCAGGGCCAGGTCCCCAGTCCCTGCCCAGCCATCATCACTGAGGGAGCCAGGTGCCCAGGACCCAATTGGTCCTCAGGTGCCTCAGGCTGCCTAAATGGGGGGTAGGGAGCCAGGTCCAATGGACCGCAACCCATGCAGACTGCCACTGCCATTAGGTTGCAGAGGTGGGGATGGGGGAGAGGTTCATCACCACCTCAAGGCCTGGGACCGGCCAGCGGATGACCTTGGTGAGGCCTATGGAGCCCTGCAGGACACAGCCCCCTGCCTGTTCCCTGGGCCTCCCAGCTCACCTGCCAGCCTGAGGCCAGGTGAGCTGTAGGGCCCAGGGGGAGAAGGCCAGGATCCGCCTCTTACCTAACTCTCTGCCTGGTGACCACCACACCCGAGGGTTGGCCTAATGGGCCCCCTAACCACCATGCTAGTGGTCTTGCAGTAATGGTTGCCTGGTAACTGCCACCTGCCAATGGCTGCACGCCCTACTCTATTACAATTCCCCCCTTTTCTTTGATATTCCTCAATCTTGAGGAGAACATGTAGGTATGTTTTGGATAGAGTGGTTAATCATGAACTTGGCAGAGGAACTCAGTTTTAGGGGGACTTGGTTTCAACCTCCAATTCTGTTTCATCCTTCCCCAAGTCTTTCAGGGAATGGGGTGATGACCACTCTAGCTACTTCCTGCTAAAATGGGACACAGTCCTACCTTGATTTGGGGCATGGATACCGAGTTGGAAATAATCCCAAGTTCCAAGTCCTGGATCCAAGTCTTGTATAAGAAAGATCTCATTCCCTGGGGAATTCAGGAGAATAAGCCTGAAAACCAGTATGGACCTGGCATTCTGGGGGAGACTTGTTGCCACAAAGCCAGACTCATAGAAGTATAATTTACCAAATTGCTTTAAGTCACGAGTAACTTGAGGGGAAGGGCTTCCCTATATCTAGAGAACACAGATCAAAATCAGTAATATTCCAGACAAAACGCATAACCATTATAACCATATATACCAGTTTAC
Organism: Tursiops truncatus; assembly: GCF_011762595.2. Lineage (NCBI taxonomy): Eukaryota > Metazoa > Chordata > Mammalia > Artiodactyla > Delphinidae > Tursiops > Tursiops truncatus. The sequence continues at coordinate 31,817,912 of NC_047035.1, read as the reverse complement.
TCCGTAACCAATCCTTTTGTTATCTTTTTATGAAGCCATCAGGTCTTCCATTAGAATTTTAAATTTCTTACCCAGTTCAGTGGTATAATCTGAACTTTATTAGAGACCTGCACTTATCAAAAAAGTCCTCCCTATGAATCTTCTTGAAGATGAAGCACTTTTGCAAAGCATCAGCTTAACTGTCTATTAAAGACTTAAAAAGGCAAGGTTAAAAATCTGATCACAATGTGTTGACAAAACTGAATCAATTTGCTATGATATGACCAGAGTTATGGCTGATAGATTATACCAGGACATATCTACATTTCAGAAACTTTATATAATTTCTAGAATATCTATAGTAGTAACATTTATCTGTACAGTATAATAAAGGAAGGCTTATTACTCCTTTGACAATGCTTCCCATGTAATTCAATGTACCAAATAATACTAGTTAAATATTCCTCCTTGAGATGCCTTAGGGGCCCCCTAACAAATCCCAAAGTTAGCTGGAGGTCAAAAGAACTTTAATTAAAATTTGATATTTGGGAAGTTTGCCAAAAAGTTTCAAAACACTTGGTCAAATAAGATCATCAGTCACTGTAAGACAATACTTGTTTCTTATCCACAGTGAGAAGAGAACTTAAAAGCAAATACAGATCACTTAAAGGAAGGAAGTTTATATAACCTGTTATCAAAAGCAGCATTCTAGGTAAACTTGTTCTCTTAGCAGAGAGGAACCAAATCTAGTCTCGCACCAGCTTACTTTTAATATTGATAACAAAATCCATTTACCTAAATTTAATCTAATCTCAGCCTGACCATGCATAAAAGTCCTTTTTTACTCAAAACATATATCCTACTTTCCTACTGTAAACTGAAATGTTTTTAAAAATATTTTAGTAGCTTTAATTACATATTTAGATTAGAATCCTCAACTCTTAAGTACCTTAATTTTTAGTGAAAACTAAGAGGCAAGTAATTGTGAACTGTTTGTCATACCAGCATTTTCTGATTGGAAACTTATGCTTTGGTTTTCCTCTCCTAAGAAGGCAAAGGTAGGTAAACTTAGATTTGCCCAGCAACCAGTGTTCCAATATTTTATCCTATTTGAAATGACCTAGATGGTCAATGAATTCTTGCCATTTAACTTAGTTCAGTTTCAAGTTACCAGTTTGGAGAGGCTATTTTAGATAGACTTAAGGTTTCATTATATCAAGTTATTTTTCTTGCTGACAAATTTGCAACAGATATAAGGTCTTATTTGATCTCTAAATAACCTAGGTACAACAGAAGTATTATACTTAACAAGCTTAAGCTAGCTTCAGTGCCAGATATCAATTCAGTACTGAACATTTCCCAGGTCATGAGGACCTGAAATTCATTTTGGCCAACTTTCTAAATATTAAAAAGTATTTCATTTGTAAGCACTTACTTTTGAGTCAATTAAATAGAGCTCACTTAGGGGGCTTCCCTGGTGGCGCAGTGGTTGAGAGTCCGCCTGCCGATGCAGGGGACACGGGTTCGTGCCCCGGTCCGGGAAGATCCCACATGCCGCGGAACAGCTGGGCCCGTGAGCCATGGCCGCTGAGGCTGCGCGTCCGGAGCCTGTGCTCCGCAACGGGAGAGGCCACAACAGTGAGAGGCCCGCGTACTGCAAAAAAAAAAAAAAAAAAAAAAAAAATAGAGCTCACTTACAAGTTAACTTAGCTGTAATATAACTGAAAGTGGTCCAGTTCTGGAGAATGCATCTCAAGGGGCTGCATTCAGGAAACAAATTTGAGTTTCCCATAGCCAGCACAATTACACACAAGACAAATGCAAACATACACACAAGGAGCAAAATCTAATTCCTGCAGGACAAAAACAAAAGGGTGAAGTTCAACAATTTCCTCAACTTTTTCAAGCAAAGATCCCTCTTTTTAACAACAAACAACATGCAAATGGAAAGATAGGGAATCATGACTGCATATGTCGTGGCAATTGATCTGGCAAATGCAAAACCAAAAAGGAAAATAACACCAAAAAACAGTTGGAATAAGTTAAATTTACTTAGTTAGCTCCAAGCTTTCTCCTAGAAATATTTTTATTTTCTCAGGGTCAGAATTCTGAAAAAAAAGTATTTCATCAAACCAGCTTTCTCTAACTACATATGCAAAAAGAACAAGTTTTGGAATTTCAAAAGGGTTTCATCTTAACCAAATTTCCTCCAGAGTCTAAAGAACATAGTGGCCACACAGTGGTAAAAAAATCTTCTTTCTTACACCCTAGGGGTGTAAGCTCTATAAGATGGAATAGAGCTCTGATTATCATGGCAGGTGTTATTAAATATCAAACAAACAAATGCAATGCAAAATGGTCTCTCAGGATCACAGTTCCCTAGCACCAAAAAGGAGATTCCCACCCACTGCAAAGGGAAAATCCCAACCAATGTTCCAACACAGGTGAAACCCAATGCAATAGGGAAGGATACCTGGTGTCATCACTTGTGAGCTACATTATTCACCAAAGACGTCTCAACTAGCCAATAGAAGTACTGATTCACACACGTACAACATAACAAATAACAAACATGGTCCCACAAACAAAAGCACAAACCAGAGTGGCTCACCCCAAGATGACACACACAAACAACAAATAAGCTACAGTCACACAGACAGAAAATCAGAGGAGGTGTAGTCTAAAATTCCACTTCCACTCACAGATTGAGGCCTACAAACAGAGTGGCCCAGCTCTCAAAAGTGAACAGACCTAAAGTGGCTCACTTCCTGCAAGGGAAGCAGCCCAAATGGAGTGGAGAGAAATCCCAACCTGAACAAGGGGGAGCGACTTACGCCAAGTGACACCAAATGTGGACCATAGCTCTGGATGTTTGTCTGCTCCAAGCAGCCTTGTGCTGTGGGGCGGCTGGCGCCTGTCAGGGAGAGTCCCTCCCAGTTCCCTGGAGCAAAATGAGCTCCAGCAGCTGCTGGGAGCTTGGGAAGGGGCTGCCCCTGGCCGGGGTCAACCTGCCATGGGAATAGACCTCCTGGCTGGCTCACGATAATGAGCATTTGGGGAAAAGAAAATAGAACATAATCTATGAGCGAAAAAGCAGAATGGGTTGGTAAGTGATGACACAAAAAATAGGCTACAAACAGATCATGAAAAAAACCCCACCAGTACAGAGATATACACTTAATTCTATATGTGATAGGCTAAGGAAGTTTATTTCTCTCACATTAAAGAACTCTGGAAATAGACAGTAGAGGACTGATGTTGAGGCTCCTCAGTCACCAGGCATCTTAAATTATCATGATGAAAATAGAATTCCTAATCCCCTATACCTCCTTTAGTCTTTCCTCTTCCTGGGTAACTGGATTTGCCCAATTCAAATAAAAATATTCAGAATAATTCTTTTATTTTCCCCAGCTTCTACTATTTATTTTTAATTGAAGTATAATTGACTTACAATATTATATTTGTTTCAGGTGTACAACATAGTGATTTGATATTTTTATGTGTTATAAAATGATCACCACAATAAGTACAGTTACCGTCAACATACAAAATTATTACAATATTATTGACTATATTCCCTATGCTGTACATCCCCATGACTTATTTATTTTATAACTATAAGTTTGTACCTCTTAATCTCCCTCATCTATTTTACTCACCCCAAGGCCTTCCTCTCTGCAATCACCAGTTTGTTCTCTAAGGCTGTTTATATTATGTTTGTTCATTTGTTTTGTTCTTTTAGATTTCACATATAAATGAAATCTTATAGTATTTGTTGTTATCTTTCTGATTTATTTCACTTAGCATAATACCCTCTAGATTCATCCATATTGTTGAAAATGGCAGGATTTCATTCTTTTTTATGGTTAATATTCCATTAAATGCACACATACCCACACATATATCTCACACATCTTTTTATCCTTTCATATATTGATGGACACTTAGGTTGTTTTCATATCTTGGCTATTGTAAATACTGCTGCAATGAACATAGGGGTGCCTATATCTTTTCAAATTAGTGTTTCTGTTTTCTTTGGAAAAATACCCAGAGGTGGAATTCCTGGACCGTATGGTATTAATTTTTTGAGGGACTTCTATACTGTTTTCCATAGTGGCTGCACCAATTTTGCACCACTGTTGTCCCACCAACAGTGCACAAACCTTCCCTTTTCTCCACGTCCTTGCCAATGCTTGTTATTCCTTCTTGTTCGTTTGTTTTGTTTTGTTTTTTGCTTTTGTTTTTGTTTTTTGATGATAGCCATTCTGACAGGTGTGAGGTCATATCTCATTGTGGTTTTGATTTATATTTTCCTGATGATTAGTGATGTTGCACATCTTTTCATGTGTCTGTTGTCCATGTATATGACTTCTTTGGGAAAATATCTATTCAGGTTCACTGCCATTTTTAATCACCTGTTTGTTTTAATTTTTGATGTTAAATTGTATGAGTTCTTTGTATATTTTGGGTATTAACCCCTCACTGGATATATCATTTCCACATATCTTCTTCTAATAAGCAGGTGGCCTTTTGTTCTGTTGATAGGTTCCTTTTCTGTGCAAAAGCTTTTTAGTTTGATTAGGTCCTATGTGTTTATTTTTTCGTTTCCCTTATCTGAGGAGACATATCAAAAAATGTTGTTAAGACTGATATCAAAGAGCATGCTGCCTATGTTTTCTTCTACAAGTTTTATGGTTTCAGGTCTTACATAAGTCTTTAATTCATTTTGAGTTTATTTTTGTGTATGGGGTGAGATAGTCCACTTTGATTACATGTGCCTGTCCAGTTTTCCCAACACCATTTATTGAAGAAGCTGTCTTTTCTCCATTTATATACTTGCCTCTTTTGTTGTAGATTAGTTGCCCATTTAACTATGGATTCATTTCTGAGCTGTCTATTCTGTTCCATTGATCTATGTGTCTGTTTTTGTGCAAGTACCATACTGTTCTGATTACTGTAGCTTTGTAGTATAGTCTGAAGTCAGGGAGCCTGATTTTTCCACCTCTGTTCTTATTTCTGAAGATTGTTTTAGCTATTTGGGGTCTTTTGTGTTTCCATACAAATTTTAGAATTATTTGTTTTAGTTGTGTGAAAAATGCCATTAGTATTTCGATAGGGATTGCATTGAATCTGTGGATTGCCTTGGGTAGCATGATCATGTTAACAATATTAGTTCTTCCAATCCAAGAGTATGGTATATATTCCAATTTTTGTACGTCTTCAATTTCTTTCATCAGTGTCTTATAGTTTTCCTGAGTACAGGTCTTTTACCTCATTTGATAAATTTATTCCTAGATATTTTATTTTTTATGTGATTATAAATGGGATTGTTTTCTTAATTTCTCTGATAGTTTGTGTTAGTGTATAGAAATGCAACAGATTTCTGTGTATCAATTTTGTATCATGCAACTTTACTGAATTCATTGATGAGTTCTAGTAGTTTTATTAAATTTTTTTGGTGGTGTCTCTAGGATTTTCTATATATAGTATCATGACATCTGCAAACAGTGAGTTTTGCTTCTTCCTTTTCAATCTGAATCCTTTTATTTCTTTTTCTTGTGTGGTTTCTGTGGTTAGGACTTCCAATATTATGTTAAATAAAAGTTGCAAGAATGGGCATCCTTGTCTTGTTCCTGATCTTAGAGGAAATGCTTTCAGCTTTTGACCACTGAGTATGACATTGACTGTAGGTTTGTCATAAATGGACTTTATATATTGAGATATGTTCCCTCCACACTCAACTTTGTTGAGATTTTTATCATTAATTGTTGTTGAATTTTGTCAGAAGCCTTTTCTGCATCTTTTGAGATGATCATATGATTTTTATTCTTCAGTTTATTAATATGGTGTCTCACATGGAATGATCTGTGGATACTGAACCATCCTTACATTCCTGGCACAAATCCCCCTGGATCATGGTGTATGATCCTTTTAATGTATTGTTGAATTCACTTTGCTGATGTCTTGTTGAGGATTTTTACACGTATATACATCAGTGATACTGGCCTGTAATTTTCTTTTTGGTATGGTGTCTTTGTATGCTTTTGGTATCGGGGTTTTTCTGGCCTCAGAATGAATTTGGAAGTGTTCCTTCCTCTTCAGTTTTTGGAATAGTTTGAGAAGGATAGGTGTTAACTCTTAAGTATTTGGTAGAATTCCCGTGAAGCCAGCTGATCCTGGACTTTTGTTTCTTGGGAGGTTTTTTATTACTTATTCTATTTCATTACTGGTAATTGTTCTGCTCATATTTTGTATTTCTTCCTGATTCAGTCTTGGGAGATTGCTTCTAGGAATGTATCCGTTTCTTCTGGGTTGTCCATGTTATTGGCATGTAATTGTTCACAGTAATCTCTTATGATCTTTTGTATTTCTGTGATGTCAGTTATAATTTATCACTTTTCATTTCTGACATTATTTATTTGGATCCTCTATCTTTTTTCCTTGATGAATCTGGCTAAAGGTTTATCAATTTTCTTTATCTTCTCAAACAGTCAATTCTTACTTTTATTGATCTCTTCCATTGTTTTTGTTTGTTTTTACATCTCTATGTCATTTATTTCTGTTCTGATTTTAATCATTTCATTCCTTCTACGAACCTTGGGTGTTGTTTGTTCTTCTCTGTCTAGATCCCTTAGGTGTAAGGTTAGGTTGTCTATTTGAGATTCTTCTTGTGTTGCTACAAACTTCCCTCTTAGAACTACTTTTGCTGTGTTCCATAGATTTTGGATCATTGTGTTTCCATTTTGTCTCCAGGTATTTTCTGATTTCCTCTCTGATTTCTTCAGCACCCATTGGTTTGTTTACTAGCATATTGTTAGCCTCCATGCAGTTGTGTTTTTGCTTTTTTTTTTTCTTGTAGTTAATTTCTAATCTCTTATAATTGTGGTCAGTAGAGATTATTTCAATCTTAATATATATCAAGATTTCTTTTGTGGCCTAGCATGTGATCTATCCTGGGGACTGTTCCATATGCATTTGAAAAGAATGTATATTTAGCTGCTTTCAGATAGAACTTTCTCCCTGTATATATATATCTTAGGTTCATCTGGTCTAATGTGTCATTTAAGGCCAATTTTTTTAACCAATTTTTAAATTGATTTTCTTTCATGATGATCTGTTCATTGATGTAAGTGGGGTATTAAAGTCCCCTATTATTGTATTACTGTCAATTTCTCCCTTTATGCCTGTGAATATTTGCTTTTTTGTATTTAGGTGGTCATCTGTTAAGTGCATACATATTTAAGATTGTTCTATCTTCTTCTTGAATTGATTCCTTGATCACAGGTAATGTCCTTCTTTGCCTCTTGTAACAGTTTTTATTTTAAAGTCTGATTTCACTGACGTAAGTATTGCTACCCCAGCTTTCTTTGATTTCCATTTTCATGGAATACCTTTTTCCATCCTGTCACTTTTCAGTCTGTGTGTGTCTAGATCTGAAGTGAATCTCATGTGGGCAGCATATATACAGGTCTTGTTTTCATATCCATTCAGCCACTCTATGTCTATTGATTGGAGCATCTAGTCAATTTGGATTTAAAGTAATTATTGATAGGAATGTAATTGTTGCCATATTGTTAATTGTTTTGGTGTTGTTTTTTTAGTTCTTTTTTGTTCTTTCCTTCTTCTTTTGCTCTCTTCCCTTGTGATTTGATTACTTCTTTTATGTTATGTTAGATTCCTTTCTCTTTTTTGTGTGTTTATCTACTATAGACTTTTCATTTGTGGTTACCATAAGGTTTATATATAATGACATATATAAACTTGATTATATTAAGTTGATGATCTCTTAAGTTTGAATGCATTCTAATAACCCTCCCTACATAGGAAATTTTATTTCCCTACACCCATGTTTACTCTCTTTGACATCATATTTTACATCTTTTTATTTTCTGTATTTCTTAACTACTTATGGTGGATATAGGGATTTTACTACTTTTATCATTTAATCTTCCTACTAGCGCTATGAACGGCTGTTCTACTATATTTACTGTATGTTTTCTTTACCAATGAGATTTTTCTTTCACAATTTTTTTGAAAGTTTCTTTCTTTAATTTAATCTTTATTTTATATTCAAGTACAGTTGATTTACAATGTTGTGTCAGTTTCAGGTATAACAAAGTGATTCAGTTATACATATACATATATCCATTCTTTTTCAGATTCTTTTCCCATATAGGTTATTACAAAATATTGAGTAGAGCTCACTGTACTATCCAGTAGGTGCTTGTTGATTATCCATTTTAAATATAGCAGTATGTATATGTTAATACCAAACTCCTAATTTATCCCTCCCCCCACTTTTCCCCTTTGGTAACCATAAGATTGTTTTCTATGTTTGTGAATCTGTTTCTGTTTTGTAAATAAGTTCATTTGTATCATTTTTTAGATTCCACATATAAGTGATATTATATGATATTTGTCTTTCTCTGTCTGGCTTACTTCACTTGGTATGATACTCTCTAGCTCCAACCATGTTGCTGCAAATGGCATTATATTATTCTTTTATATATATATACATATACAAATACATATATACATGCACACACATATATATATACATACATATATACATATATATATACACACATACACATACATATATATATATATATATATATATATACACACATTTTTTTTATCCATTCCTCTGCCTATGGACATTTAGGTTACTTCCATGTTATGGCTATTGTAAATAGTGCTGCAACGAACACTGCGGGGGGTGGTGCATGTATCTTTTCGAATTATGATTTTCTCTGGATATATGCCCAGGAGTGGGATTGCTGGCTCATATGGTAGTTCTATTTTTAGTTTTCTAAGGAATCTCCATACTCTTCTCCATAATGGTTGTACCAATTTATCAATACATTGCCACAAACAGTGTAGGAGCGTTCCCGTTTCTCCACACCCTCTCCAGCATTTATTGTTTGTAGACTTTTTTGATGATGGCCATTCTGACCAGTGTGAGGTGATACCCCATTGTAGTTTTGATTTGCATTTCTCTAATAATTCATGATGTTGAACATCTTTTCATGTGCTTTTTGGCCATCTGGATGTTTTCTTTGGAGAAATGTCTATTTAGGTCTTCTGCCCATTTTTTGATTGGTTGTTTGTTTTTTTTTGATATTGAGCTGCATGAGCTGTTTGTATATTTTGGAGATTCTCGGTCAGATCATCTGCAAATATTTTCTCCCATTCTGTGGTTATCTTTTCATTTTGTTTATGGTTTCCTTTGCTGTGCAAAAGCTGTGAAGTTTAATTACATCCCATTTGTTTACTTTTGTTTTTATTTTCATTACTGTAGGAGGTGGAGCCAAAAAGATATTTCTAATTTATGTCAAAGAGTGTTCTGCCTATATTTTCCTCTAAGAGTTTTATAGTATCCAGTCTTGCATTAAGTCTTTAATCCATTTTGAGTTTATTTTTGTGCATGGTGTTAGAGAATGTTCTAGGTTCATTCTTTTACATATAGCTGTCCAGTTTCCCCAGCACCACGTATTGAAGAGATTGTCTTTCCTCCATTGTATATTCTTGCCTCCTTTGTCATAGGTTACTTAACTATCAGTGCATGGATTGATTTCTGGGCTTTCTATATTGTTCCATTGAGCTATATTTCAGTTTTTGTGCCAGTACCATACTGTTTTGATTACTGTAGCTTTGTAGTATAGTCTGAAGTCAGGGAGCTTGTTTCCTCTATCTCCATTTTTCTTTTTCCAGATTGCTTTGGCTATTCAGGGTCTTTTCTGTATCCACACAAATTTAAAAATTTTGTGTTCGAGTTCTGTGAAAAATGCCATTGGAAATTTAATAGGAATTTTATTGAATCTGTAGATTGCCTTGGGTCCTATAGTCATTTTGACAATATTGATTCTTCCAATCCAAGAATATGGTATATCTTTCCATCTGTTTGTGTCATCTTCAGTTTCTTTTATAATTGTCTTATAGTTTTCAGAGTACAGGTCTTTTGCTCCCTACGTAGATTTATTCCTAGGTATGTTATTCTTTTTGATGTGATGGTAAATGGGGTTGTTTCCTTAATTTCTCTTTCTGATCTTTCACTGTTAGTGTATAGGAATGCAAGAGATTTCTGTATATTAATTTTGTATCCTGCAACCTTACCACATTCATTGATGAGCACTAGCAGTTTTCTGGTAGCATCTTTAGGATTTTCTATGTAAACTATCATGTTATCTGCAAACAGTGACAGTTTTACTTCTTGCTTTCCAATCTGGATTCATTTTCTTTTTCTTCTCTGACTGCCATGGCTAGGACTTCCAAAATTATGTTGATTAAAAGTGGTGAGATTGGATATCCTTGTCTTATTCCTGATCTTAGGGGAAATGCTTTCAGCTTTCCACTGTTGAGTGTGACGTTAGCTGTTGGTTTTTATATATGGCCTTTATTATGTTGAGGTATGTTCCCTCTATGCCCACCTTCCAGAGAGTTTTTAATCATAAATGGACACTGAATTTTATCAAAAGCTTTTTCTGCGTCTATTGAGATGATCATATGGTTTTTATTCTTCAGTTTGTTAATGTGGTGTATCACACTGATTTGCAGATATTGAAAACTTCCCTGCATCCCTGGAATAAATCCTGCTTGACCCTGATGTATGACCCTTTTAATATATTGTTGGAGTCAGTTTCCTAATATTTTGTTGAGAATTTTTGCATCTATAGTCACCTAATATCACTAATACAGTGATATTAGCCTGTAATTTTGCTTTTTTGTGGTATCTGGTTTTGGTATCAGGGTGATGTTGACCTCATGGAATAAGTTTGGGAGTGTTCCTTCCTCTTCAATTTTTTGGAAGAGTTGCAGAAGGATAGGTGTTAACCCGTCTCTAAATGTTTGATAGAATTCACCTGTGAAGCCATCGGGTCCTGGACTTTTTTTGTTGTTGTAACTTTTAAAATCACACTTTCAGTTTCAGTACTGGTGATTGGTCTGTTCATATTTTCTATTTCTTTCTGGTTCAGTCTTGGAAGATTGTCCCTTTCTAAGAATTTGTCCATTTCTCCTAGGTTGTCCATTTTATTGGCTTATAGTTTCTTGTAGTAGTCTCTTATGATCCTTTTTATTTCTGTGGTGTCCATTGTAACTTCTCCGTTTTCATTTCTAATTTTATTGATTTGAGCCCTCTCACTTTTTTTTCTTGATTAGTCTGGCTAAAGGTTCGGCAATTTTGTTTATCTTTTCAAAGAACCAGCTTTTACTTTCATTGATCTTTGCTGTTGTTTTCTTCATCTCTATTTCATTTATTTTTGCTCTGATCTTTATAATTTCTTTCCTTCTACTAACTTTGGTTTTGGTTTTTCTTTTTTCTCTACTTGCTTTAGGTGTAAGGTTAGGTTGTTTATTTGAGGATTTTCTTGTTTCCTGGGGTAAGACTGTATTGCTGTAAACTTCCCTCTTAGAACTGCTTTCGCTGCATCTGATAAGTTTTGGATCATTGTGTTTTCATTGTCACTTGTCTCTAGGTATTTTTTAATTTCCTCTTTGATTTTTTTTCAGTGACCCATTGGTTGTTGAGTAACATATTGTTTAGCCTCCACGTGTTGTGTGTTTTCCAGTTTTTTTTTCTTGAAGTTGATTTCTAATCTCATACTGTTGTTGTTGGGGAAAAAAATGCTTGATATTTCAACTTTCTTAAGTTTACCGAGGACTTTGTGGTCCAGCATGTGATCTACCCTGGAGAATGTTCTGTGTGCACTTGAGAAGAATGTGTATTCTGTTGCTTTTGGATGGAATGTTCTATAACTATCAATTAAGTCCATTTGGTCTAATGTGTCATTTAAAGGCCTGTGTTTCCTTATTGATTTTCTGTTGGGATTATCTGTCCATTGTTGTAAATTGGGTGTTAAATCCCCACTATTATTGTGTACTGTTGATTTTTCCTTTTATGGCTGTTAGCATGTGCTTTATATGTTCAGGAGCTCCTATGTTGGGTGCATATATATTTACAATTTTTATATCTTCTTCTTGGATTGATCTGTTGATCATTATATGGTATCCTACTTTGTCTTTTGTAACAGCCTTTATTTTAAATCTATTTTGCCTGATATGAGTAATGCTACTCCAGCTTTCTTTTGATTTCCATTTGCTTGGAATACCTTTTTCCATCCCCTCACTTTCAGTCTGTATGTGTCCCTAGAACTGAAGTGCATCTCTTTGAAACAGCATATATATGGGTCTTCTTTTTGTATACATTCAGCCAGTCTTTGTCTTTTGGTTGGAACATTTAATCCATTTACATTTAAGGTTATTAGGGATATGTACGTCCTTATTGCCATCTTGTTGTTTTGGATTTGTTTTTGTATATCTTTTTTCTTACCTACCTCCTTTGTTTTCTTTTGTTGTGATTTGATGACTAACTTTAGTGTTGTGTTTGGATTGCTTTTGTGTGTGTATCTCTTGTAGATTATATGTTTGCAGTTACCATAAAGTTTAAATATAGCCATCTATATATATATATATATATATATATATATATATATATATATACACACACACACACACACACACACACACACACACACATACAAGGTTGTTTTAAGTTGCTGGTCTCTTAATTTCAAATGCATTTTCAATACCCTTCATTGGTAGTCTCCTCTTCTCACAATTGCTGGTTTTGATATCATATTTTGTACGTGGATGATTTCCTACCTTTACTGTATGTTTGTCTTTAGTGGTGAGCTTTCCCATTTGTAATTTTCTGTTTCTAGTTGTGGCCTTTTCTTTTCCATCTGGAGAAGTTCCTTTGGCATTTGTTGTAAAGCTGGTTTGGTTTTCCTGAATTCTCTTAGCTTGTCTGTAAACCTTTTAATTTTTCTGTCAAATCTGAACGTGAGCCTTGCTGGGTAGAGTATTCTTGGTTGTAGGTTTTTCCCTTCATCACTTTAAATATATTTTGCCACTCCTTTCTGGCCTGCAGAGTTTCTGCTGAAAAATCAATTGATAACCTTCTGGGGATTCCCTTGTATGCTATTTGTCGCTTTTCCCTTGTGGCTTTTAATATTTTCTCTTTTTTTTTTTTTTGTCAATTTGATTAATATGTGTCTTGGCATTTTCCTCTCGGGTTTATCCTGTATGGGACTCCCTGCGCTTCCTGGACTTGCATGAGTGTTTTCCTTTCCCGTATTAAGGATGTTTTCAGGTATTATCTCTTCAAATATTTTCTCAGCCTCTTTCTCTCTCTCTTCTCCTTTTGGGTCCCCTGTAATGCAAATGTGTGTTTAACGTTGTTCAAGATGTCTCTTAGACTGTCCTCATTTCTTTTCATTTTTCCTTCTTTATTCTGTTCTGTAGCAGTGATTTCCACCAATCCGTTTTCCATCCACTTATTTGTTCTTCTGATGCACTTATTCTCCTGTTGATTCCTTCTAGTTTATTCTTTTTTTTTCTTTTTGCGGTACGCGGGCCTCTCACTGTTGTGGCCTCTCCCGTTGCGGAGCACAGGCTCCAGACATGCAGGCTCAGCGGCCATGGCTCACGGGCCCAGCTGCTCCATGGCATGTGGGATCTTCCCAGACCGGGGCATGAACCCGTGTCCCCTGCATCGGCAGGCGGACTCTCAACTACTGCGCCACCAGGGAAGCCCTAGTTTATTCTTCATTTCGGCTATTGTATTGTTCATCAATGTTTTCTTTGTTTTTTTAAGCTTCTAGCTCTTTATTCAACATTTCTTGTATCATCTTGGCCCATGCCTCCATTTCTTTTCTGAGATCTGGATCATCCTTTCTATCATTATTGTGCACTCTTTTTCAGGCAGATTACCTATCTCTACTTCACTTAGTTGTTCTTCTGGGGTTTAATCTTGTTCCTTCATCTGGAACATATTTCTCTGCCATCTCATATTATCTCATTTTCTGTGTTTGTGGTCTCCATTCCTCAGGCTGCAGGTCTGTAATTCTTCTTGGTTCTGGTGTCTGCCTCCTGGTGGGTGAACTTGGTCCAGTGGCTTGTGCAGGCTTCTTGGTGGGAGGGACTGGTGCCTGCCCACTGGTGTGTGGAGCTGGGTTTTTCCCTCTGGTGGGCAGGGCCATGTCAAGGGGGTGTGTTTATAGGTGGCTGTTGGATCAGGATGACTTTAGGCAGCCTGTCTGCTGATGGGTGGGGCTGTGTTCCCACCCTGTTGGTTGTTTGCCCTGAGGCATCCCAGCAGTGGATCCTGCAGGCTATTGGGTGGGGCCACGTATCAGTGCCAAAATGGTGAGTTCCGAGAGAGCTCACACCAATGAGTATTCCCTGGGGTGTCTGTCACCAGTGCCCTTGCCCCCACAGTGAGCCACAACTGACCCCTGACTCCCCAGGATACCCTCCATGACCTGCAAGTAGGTCTGGCCCAGGATCTTACAAAGTCACTGCTTTGCCCTGTCTCCCATTGCATGTGAAACCTTGTGTGCATTCTCCAAGAGTGGAGTCTGTTTCCCCCAATCCTGTGGATCTCCTGCACTGAAGCCCCAGTAGCCTTCAATGCCAAATGCTCTGGGGGCTCATCCTCCTTATTTCAGACCCCAAGGCTGGGGAGCCTGATGTGGGGCACAGAACTTTTACTTCTGTGGGAGAAACTCTGCAATATAATTATCTTCCAGTTTGTGGGTTGCCCACCCGGCAGCATGAGATTTGATTATATCACGAAAGTGCCCTGCCTATCATCTCATTGTGGCTGCTTCTTTGTCTTTGGGTATAGAATATCTTTTTTGGTATGTTCGAGTCTTTTTTGTCTATGATTGTTTAGCAGTTAGTTGAGATTTTGGTGTTTTTGTGAAAGGAGATGAGCTCATGTCCTTCTACTCTGCCATCTTGTCTCTTGTCTCTTTATAGACTATTCTCAATGGATTTCCCTTCTTTGCTGAGCTTCAAAGCTTCCAAGATCTTGGCAGCTAGGAAGTGAAAGGCAGCAGGAGGGAGCACAGGGCAGGAATGGCGCCTAGGTGTGTGCCCACAGGGGTGGCTGCCCAAGGGACCCAGAAGCAGAGGGCAAAATGTCCCTCAACTGGATGGAGTGGAGCAGGGACTGTCTTTCATAAATTTCATACTTCTAGAAAAATTTTTTTCCACGTAGAGTAGTCCCTTTAACATTTCTTGTAAAGCCAGTTTAGGGTGCTGAACTCTTTCTTTTAGCATTTCCTTGTCTGTAGAACTCTTTATCTCTCCTTCAAGTCTGAATGATAGCCTTGCTGGGTAGTGTATTCTTGGTTGTAGGTATCTTCCTTTCATTGCTTTAAATATATCATGCCTGCACAGTATCTGCTGAGAAGTCAGCTGACAGTCTTACGGCAGTTCCCTTGTACATAACTAGTTGCTTTCCCCTTGCTGATTTTTTAAAATAAAGTTATTTATTTTTTATTTATTTTTGGCTGCATTGGATCTTCATTGCTGCATGCAGGCTTTCTCTAGTTGCAGCTAGCGGTGGCTACTCTTTGTTGCAGTGCGTGGGCTTCTCGTTGCAGTGGCTTCTCTTGTTGCAGAGCATGGGCTCTAGGCACACGGGCTTCAGTAGTTGTGGCATGTGGGCTCAGTAGTTGGGGCTTGCAGGCTCCAGAGTGCAGACTCAGTAGTTGTGGCACATGGGCTCAGTTGCTCCACAGAACGTGGGATCTTCCCAGACCAGGGATTGAACCCATGTCCCCTGCATTGGCAGGCGGATTCTTAACCACTGTGCCACCAGGGAAGTCCCTCCCTTGCTGCTTTTAATATCCTCTCTTTATCTTTGCCATTTTAATTACAATGTGTCTTGTTGTAGACCTTTTTGAGTTGATCTTGTTTGGGACTCTCTGTGCTTCCTGGACCTGGATGTCTGTTCCCTTTTCCAGGTCAGGGAAAAATTCATCTATTATTTCTTAAAATAAGTTCTCTACCACTTTCTCTCTCTTCTCCTTCTGGGGCCCCTATAATGCAAATGTTAGTATGTTTGATGTTGTCTCAGAGGTCTCTTAAACTGTCCTCAGTTTTTTAAATTCTGTTTTCTTTTTTCTGTTCAGTTTGTATGATTTCTACTACTCTGTCTTCCAGTTCACTGATCCACTCCTCTGTGATGATCCTCTGTATCATCTAATCTACTAATGATTCCTTCTAGTGTATTTTTTATTTCAGTTATTTTATTCTTCAGATGTTCAGTTCTTCTTTATATTCTCTAACTCTTAGTTAAACTTCCATTGTGTACATCCATTCTTCTCCCAAGTTATCTCCATTTTGCTTAGTTCTTCTTCTTGGGTGTTATCTTGTCTCTTTGTTTTGAACATATTCCTTTGTTGCCTCATTTTGCCTAATTCTGTGTTTATTTCTATGTCTTAGGTAGTAAGGTTACACTTCCTTATCTTGGAGAAATGGTCTTATGTAGGCGATGTTCTATGTGTCCCAGAAGCACACTCTGGTCACCAGAGCTTTATGATCTACGGATATCCCTATATGGGCTGAGTGGGCCCTCCTTTTGTTTTGGAGCCAACTATACTGTGGGCATGCTGGTAGGTGGGGCTGGCCCCTGGTCCAGTTGGCTGGCAGGCCCTGCCTTGCGCGGAGGCTGCTGGCCCCTGGTGGGTGTGTCTAGGTCCTGATATAGCTGCCTGCATGGCCTGGGGGGTCCTGAGGCTAATGCCACCTGCTGGTGAGTAGGGTGAGTCCTGGTGGGGCTGGCTGCAGGGCCCAGGGGTTCTGGGGCTGGTGCTGACCCTCTCTTGGGTGGGTTATGTCCCAGGGCAGCTGGCTGCAGAGCCTGTGGGTCCTGACACTGGCGCTAGCCTGCTGAAGAATCATTCTTAATTCTATTCTGTCCTTCATACCCCACATACAACCCATTAGAAAATCCAGTTGTCTCTACATACAGGAAAATACACCCTGTATTGGACCATCTCTGCTACTATCATCCTATTCCTAACCACCAGTATTTATTGCCTAGACTTCTGCTATTCTTCCTAACAGTCTTCCCTGCTGCCATTCTCCACACTCAATCTATTCTTCCCATAGCAGTCGGCTCAGTCTTACAAAAATGTAGATCAGATGATATCATGCCTCTGCTTGAAATCCTTCAATTGATTTCATCTGACTTAGAATAAAAGTCAAGTTTTTTAATATTGCCTATAAGATCCCACATGATCTGGCCTCTGTCTAGCTCTCTAATTCATCTACTACTACAACCACCACCCCACCCCCACTCACTACTTTCCATCTTCCCAGGCCTTTTATCTATTCCTCAATTCCTCTACGTTTTTCCTTTAGATCTTTGCATTTGGTGTGCTATCTGCCCCCACTCCTTCTTGTTCAGTGCTTTATCTCTAGAATAGATAGCAGCACATGGTAGGCCTTCAGTGAATGAATGTATTTCAGTGATGGCAAAACTAAAACTCAATCACTTGGTGAAGGTGTTACTGCAGTTGTCTTTTGCTGTTTCATCATCTGCTGCTCCCTCTAGTGTCTTGGCTTTCCTGCCTGTATTACTTAGTTCTAGCTGTTCCCATTGACATTGCTGATACCCTCAAAATGATACCCTTAAAATCCAGAATGTTTGCCTCCAAAAGGCAGCCTTGTTTTTTTTCAGGTTGTCAAAAGAAAATTTTGTCCTATTGCTAACACCTGGTTAAGGTATATATTCTGCATCTTCGTTTTGCTTTTGTATAAACTGGCAACGGTCTCTTTAAAATTAGAACTTGTTGCTTCTGGTCTCTGCTGACCTTCCTGCTTTCCTGGTAATTGGCCCTATCAGATGCTACTGTTGGGAATGAAACCTTGTTATTCCAGTATTAGACCCAGTATCAGTTGCTTTTTTTTTTTTTTTTTTTGCCGTACGCGGGCCTCTCACTGTTGTGGCCTCTCCCGTCGTGGAGCACAGGCTCCGGACGCGCAGGCTCAGCAGCCATGGCTCACGGGCCCAGCCGCACCGTGGCATGTGGGATCTTCCCGGACCGGGGCATGAACCCATGTCCCCTGCATCTGCAGGCGGACTCTCAACCACTGCGCCACCAGGGAAGCCCTATCCCTTGCTTTTTAAATGTGCTGTTTTTTCCTTTTGGAGAGAGTTGGCCTGCCTGGCATCTTCAGTTATCATTCACATACTTCCTTTGTAACAACTGATATGGACATGATATTTTTATGACCTTATGAAATTAATTTTTGATATTTTTAATTAAAAGAACCCAATTAGCTGTCTATGTAAATATTCTGTGTTTCCCTCGTATATAATCTTTCATAACTTCTCTCAATTGGTCCACTTTTCTTGTGTTAGTCATCTATCTGGCCTCCTTGTTAAGAAGGTAATAAAGATGCGGGAAGGGCAGAGCAGTGGGCGCCATGAGTGGCTGAGGAACTGTAAGCGTACCTTGGAGCGTTGGGCGGTCCCCCTCCCAAAGCTTCTGGAGTAAAGGCCCTGGGTGCCCCTTGGCATGCCCCATCTTGCAGAGGGGTGCACAGACCATGGCCCTCCAGAGAAGTTGGGTGACCCCGGGGACGAGTGGCTGCGTTTGTGCAGCTGTTGTAAGCAAGATGTGGCAGCACGTGACCCTGGAACACAAACTCTGATGCCAGTTCCACATCACCTATGTGCACTTTTCTCTGACACTTGGCCCCCAGCAGATGCATCAAAGGATGAATGAAATGAACCTAAGCCCAGTGGGGATGGAGCAGTTTGAAAACAAAACAAAAAAAAAAGGAGTTAATAAAGTTTGACATGTGCTTGAGATAAATTTGTCTAAGAAATTTTAAACAAGTCTTATAGTCCCCTCATTTAAGACACTCAGAAAAAATATCTATTCCTATTAATTTATTCTCTATTTAGGTGAAACATATCTCTATACACCTAGCAATTTAAGGACCAATCCTGTGAGATAGCCCAGACTGCTCTCTAGCTTCCTTCCTCCCTTCTTTCTTCCATCAATCAGTCAATCCTTGTGCTTAAGTATCAAAAATATTTCTTCCTCTCCATTCTTTAACTAATTTCTTTAGTTAATATCCTTGAAGTCTTATCTACAATGTTTTAGGAACCTATTCAATAGTCTCTTTGACTGTAGTCTTATAAACCTAAATTCATCCTCCATATGTTTCCAGGTTATCTTTCTAGAATCCAAATTTTATCCTATGAGTGTCTTGCTTAAAATCCATCAATGTTTTATCTTAGCCTTCAGGTAAAAGCCAAATTCCTTAGAAGGGCATACAGTGCTTCATGATTTGGCTTTCCCTACCTTTATCCTTTATTTCTTACATTTTCTTGCTCTAGTAGTGTAGTTTGGATTATATTATTTCCCCACTTAAAACCCTTCAATAGCTTTCCATCTCACAAGAAAAGCCAAAGTCTTAATTTTGCCCATAGGGCCTATATGATATGGCCTCTTTTTAGCTCTTTAACTCGTATACTACCACAGTGTTTCCTTCCCCCTATTAACCACCTTCCCACCCCTGCCAACTTTGCAACCACACTGGCCTTCTTTCTACATGTTCTTGCTTTCAGTCATAGCACTTGCTGGGTCATCTGCTTCCAGAGGAAGCAATAACTTCCTTTTACATTCCTACTTCAGAAGCAGGATGTGTGTGGCTTCTCAGATTGTTTGGTTGGTGATCCCTTCTCTGATTTACCAGGACCTCCTTTTGGACTTTCACTTCTGCATAGTTGTATAAGGTCTAAATCCTTTATATGAATCCCTTATCCTAAAACACTGATAGTGATTCTGCAACCCTGACTGAGTCCTGAATGAAAAGGTTATTGGTACCAAAAGTGTTTCCAGAGGAACAGAACCTAAGGTAGGAATGTGAAATTGGTTCTCCATAGCATTCAGTGACAGAACAGTTACATAAATTATTACCAGTGGTTACCTGCAGTCAAATATCTGTTGCCATTGAACATTTTAGTCAAAATAAAGCAGTTAAGGAATGTGGGGTTAGTTAGTTGCTTTATGTGTACTAGCGAACCTGGAGAAAGAAAATGATGAGATCGGAGTTTTAAATGTTTAGCTTAAGTTCATGGTACAAATAGAAGTATGTCTATGTATCTATATCAATATCTATACGTACATCTCTATTTCTGTTGACAAAAAGGTGGAATTCTAAATGTATATAGTAGTTTATGACTTTTTTGTTTGTATGCTTGGTTTCAGTCAGATAATAATACAACACAAGAACATTTATTCAGTCTTAAAAAGGTTTTCTATGAACAGTTAAAAATGAAAAAATATAGAAAAAATCATATGAAAAGATGCCCAGACTCACCAATTAAAATAATGAGACATCAACTTTTGACTGTGAGTTTGGCAGAAATTCAAACAATTTTCTAATTATTTCTTAGTACAGTGAAACTCAGAACTTAGAACAGTGAAACTCAGAACAATGAAAACCTATTTCTAAAATCCATTAAAATAATTAATAGAATGTCTGGTATTGATCAGGGTGAAGATAGCTAAAAAACTGGTAGTAATCATTTCTGGAGTAGGGGCTTTTGATTCAGTCCTAGCCAGTCATCACTGAAATTTGTACTTCTGATTAGGGCAACTAAGTGTATATGCTGAAATACTGTGAAATAATTTACAGACAGCAATAACAAGTTTATAGTAGGAGTGAAACAGTTTATAGTAGATATAAAACAGAATTCAGAAGGAATAAAAGTGAAAGTTCCCTTTTCTCCCAGCTTTATCAGTTCCACTCCCCAAGGGTAACATTGTTTAACTTTTCTATTAGTATCTAGAAATTCTCAGTATGTATAAATACCTTTCAAGGTCTAGTCATGAAAATAGAAACCATACTAATATTTCAAACTACGTAGATTTACTTAATATAGGGAATTACCCACCCAGGACTCACAGCAGCTAACTAGCTGTGGTATTTTTGAGGTGGGACAGCTTGTGATAGGATGACCAAGACAAGGTGGAGGTTACAGCCAGAGTTGTGTTTTGCTGCTACAGAAATGCTGACAGAAAGTACAAACAGGAAGAAAATGCCTTTCCCAATTTGGAAACTCCTGCTAGTGTCTCTGGTTTGCAGAGCCTAGACAGAAGGCAGCCATCAAGGGAATCTGGGAAATTAGTTTGCTGAGTCACAGCCCCAGTATTAAAGAGTAGTAGAGAAGGGTAGGCCTGCTGCTGTGATACAAGTGTATAACTAGCAAAACATACATAAACACAACACATACACACACCCAAACACACTTACGTTTCTATGTGTCACATCAGAAATGGTAGGGGACCCAAATCATACCATCACATCTCTTTCTCTCTGGATTCTTTCAAGTGGAGGAAACAAGAAATGATCACCAGGTGAATCACAAATTGGATTTCTTAATTTGAGCAAGTACTCCTAAACCCTAAACATCAGTGCTTCTCATAAAACTGTGTCAGAAAATATGGCTTATATGTGAGGCTGAAGATAAGCTTAGTATCTCTCACCCAAAATATAAATATATTTATATTTATATTTTATAGTACCCTTCAGGTTTTCTTGGAGAGGTATGACCAACCCTGTTTTTGCCTGGATGGGGACCACAACTTTCTGCTGGGAGGATGGCCAAAGATGGATTAGACAATAGCCAGGGCACCTTGGCTTTCATTGCATTGGCCCATAAAGTTGGTAACAGGAAGGTCAAACCCCGACCCATCAGATTAACTATGATGTTAATTAAGCAGTTGAAGATAGGTTTGAGAGATTTGGAGTTTCCTGTGGATCAAGATGGATATATGGTAGGAAGTACAGGAATATTATTTCCCCCACTGTAATTATCTGTAACTTGATTTGTTTATTTAATAATGTATTTAATCTGTCTACTTTCATCTGTAGTGGTATAGTTCATATATAGATGTTTCATAAGATTTTTAACTTCTATTGACAGGTATTTTTATTTGTGTTAAATTTTACTCCTACAACAGTTTTAAGTGAAAATTCAGAATCAGTGTGTGTCTCGGGAGAGTAAAATTTCTAGAGGTGGACCTTCTGGGTCAAAGGGTAACTACATATTAATTTGTAATAAATATCACCAAATTTTACTTCAAAGAACTTGCACCAATCATTCTTATACCAACATTATATGAGAAGTCTTTTTTCCCTAATAGAATTAGCATCACACCTTTACATCCTTGCCAAAATGATAGGTGGAAGATAGTATATTATTTTAGCTTGAATTTTTCACTCATGAATGCTGTTGAGATTATTTTAAAATTATTTATTGGCTCCTTTTATTTGTTATCATTTTTTGTTTTTCTGAAAAGTCTTGCTCTTTTCCCATTTTTTCTGTTGGGTTGTTTTTTGTTTTTGTTTTTTTCTATATAGGCTTGAATTAGCTGTTACAGAGAGATTGCAGAAGACTACACAGAACTTCCATCTACCTTTTACCCATGTCTCCAGTTTCTTATAATTTACTTCTTTACTGTGTTTCCTCTCTCTCTTGCTCTTGCTCTTACTTTCTTGTCTCATATATATAACGTATACATAGGTTAATAGAAAGAAGATAATAGGATGAAAGAAAGGAAGGGAAGGAGAAATGGAGGGAGGGAAGAAGATAAAGATACATACAAGAAAAGGTATTCTTGTACATAAGTACAGTATAGTTATCAAAATCAGCACTTTTTTTTTTTTTTTTTTGCAGTACGCGGGCCCCTCACTGTTGTGGCCTCTCCCATTGCGGAGCACAGGCTCCAGACGCGCAGGCTCAGCAGCCATGGCTCACGGGCCTAGCCACTCCGCAGCATGTGGGATCCTCCCGGACCAGGGCACAAACCCGTGTCGCCTGCACCAGCAGGCGGACTCCCAACCACTGCGCCACCAGGGAAGCCCCAGCACTTTTAATATCGATACAATACTATTATCTAATTCATGGACCACATTCATCAACTGTTCCTTAATTGTCCTTTACATCTTTTTTCCCTGTCCTAACATATTCCATTCAGTTGCCATGTCTCTTTAATCTACAGCCTGGACCAGTTCCTTAGTCTTTTATTGTCTTTCATGACAAGAATATACTACAATTATTTTGTAGAAAATCCATCAATTTTCGTTTAGCTGTGACTTTATTTTTGGAATCAGTACCACAAAAGTGATCAATGTTATGTCCATCTCAGCACATATTATCAGTAGGTAAAGATGTCGGTCAGTCCTATTATTGGTTATGTTAACTTTGAACACTTACAGTGTTGTCTAATAGATGGCTCTACTGAAAAGTGACCATGTTTCTCTTTATAATTAATGTGAAATTTATGGAGAATTACTTTAAGACTATGTTATTACTCTTTTCCTCATCAATTTTTTACCCACTAATTTTAGGATTTATTGATAATCCTCCACTGAAAGAGTTGTTACAATGAAGACTGTCAAATGATGATTTTCTACCCATCATTCTATCCACATGTATTACTTGGCATTCTACTGTAATAAACAGATTTCCCCCTTCCCTTACTTCCTTTGTTTATTGTGTCAGTATGGACTCGTTGGCTTCCATATAATTAAAGGCTTATAGTCGATTACTCTAATTCACTTACTTTAATGCTAAATTGCCTTGGATTTGACCCACGGGAGCATCTTTAAGCTGGTATCTGTGTCATTTCAACATATCTCCATCATTATTTGAGCATTTCATTACTCTTTGGCACAAAATATTTCAGGCTTATCTTGTATTTTACCTGCTTGAGTCCTGTAATTAGCAGTTTCTTCAAGGATACCTGGTTTCTTTGAGCACACTGTGCTTTTTATAACACAAGATCTGGGGATGAAGTGTGTTTACTGCTACTGGGGTATAATTGCCTCCAGTCCCTCTCAGAAGGCTGAACTAGATAATACATTTATCTATATCTTTACCTGGAGGGAGACAGTTCTCCATGCATCTCTTACATTTCTGTACATCTTACATGCAGAAGCACTGACAGGTACTATTCTAGAACATCCTCAAGGATGTTTGCGTAGTGCACTGACTTGGAAGATAAAATGTCACACTCCAGAACAGAAGACAGGTTTGTTTACTGTCCAATATAATAAAGACAGTGTCTTCCTTAGGGGCAGAAATTGGGCAGGTTTGCTACCCTACCATGAAAGATTTGGTTTCCCAAAGCATAGAGTTCCTCAGTTATGATGTAAAAGTACTATATGTGCAGTATCCCCAGGACCCCTCTGCCTTACCCCACTGAGATTTTACAGTAAGTTAAATTGACAAGAACTTGAAACTCATGCTCCTTGCTGTGCTATAAGTAATAAATTCCTTTTTCTGAACCAGGCATCATATTATCTTCTGCCAGCATCCTTGAAACTGTGGCAGGCTAACTTGTTAAGTTGCATGTAGGGTAAAATCTTAGACCTATCACATTTCTGGACAGTTTTTGGTGACAAAGATGGCGTGCTGACAGGGACATAGTTTTCTGGAATAAAAGAACAAAAGCCCCCACAGGCCAGCTTACAGGATACTAGAAGACTCACCTGGGTCCATTACTGAATGGTCTTGCCCAAGTAGTAGACAAGAAGGGACTAAGGGTTCCCCTCTGTCCTACCTTTAAAGTGTGTTTAGAGGCTGAGTAGCAAAAGTTAGGATTCAAACAAGTCAATCAAATGCTACTTTAATTGTTGCTCATTCTCCTCCAAAGTAGGATGTGGAAGGATGTTATTATGATAATGGAGGCTGAAAGACCTGTAGCCCCAGCCAAAATGCAGTGCAGCTGTAGCTGCTGAGTCAAAGCATTCTAAGAGTGGAAATAAAGGATGTCCACAATGAAGATTTAGACATTAGATGGGCCAAAAACATTAGAAGTTAATTTGGTTGAGCCGTAAGCAGAGTGGGTCTGGATTTAGTGCCTCTGTTCTCTGGTGTCCAAAGATTTCACTGTATAGATGATACCTTGTTAGTTGGCATATCAGAAGCCACAGTCTCATGGCTCCGACTGACATTAGCACATTTCCACTAGCAGGGTTGTCTGATTAACCGTGACAAAATCCAGAGGGCTTCTCAACAAGCAAAACTGTTTAGGATTCTGTGAGGATTCACAAAGCTCAATCTTTCTGTCAAACAAGGAAAAACTGCTGCCTCCTTGACCCCCAAACACACAAGAAGGAGGTTTAGCACCATACTGAACTCTTTGAATATTGGAGAGAGTTATGTGCTTCTTTGAGGAACCTTATTTTTTCTTTATATTGGATAATCTGAAATCAGCATCCTTTGAGTGAGACTTGCTATGGCCTGAATGTTTGTGTTCCCCTAAAATTCATATGTTGAAATCCTAACGCCCAAAGATGATGGTTTTAGGAGGTGGGGCCTTTAAAAGATGCTTTTAGGGATAGAGCCCTCATTATTGGGATTCGTGCCTTATAAAAGAGGCTCCAGAGATATTCCTAGCTCCCTCTACCATGTGATGACACAGTGAGAAGGCACTGGCTATGAACCAGGAAGCAGGCTCTCAGCAGACATTGAATCTGCTGGAGACTTGATCTTAGATTTCCCAGCCTTCAGAACTGTGAGAAGTAAATCTCTGTTTTTATAAGTTACCCAGTCTATGGTATTTTGTTTTAGCAGCCCAAATGGACTAAGACAAGACCCAAACCAAAAGGCTGTCTTGGAAACTTGCCAGCAAGCTGTTCCACACTCTCTACCTTTGGGCTCACACAGCCATGAACCTTTTGAGTTACCAGCCTCTGTGACTGATGATACTGCAAATGGAGCCTCCTGCAAAGGGAGGCAGCTTCTACTCAAGAGGCCCTACCCCTTGAGGCTTCAGATTCATCATCTCCCCAACATGACTACAGGTATACTCCTTTTGAAAAGCAAGTATTAGTTTGCTGCTGACTCTTGGCTAAACTAAACAGTTGACCCGTGAAGATGTGACTCTCCAGAATGATTTTCCCTTTTGAGGATGGGAAAACTTGGACATAGCAAATAATAAGAGGGAATGGCCCAATAAGCCTCACCCTCACTTGTCAAATGTACATGGTATATTCAAGAATACCACCAGCCTTGTTCCTGATCTTAGAGGGAATGATTTCAGCTTTTCACCATTGAGGATGATGTTAGCTGTAAGTTTGTCATATATGGCCTGTATTATGTTGAGGTATGTTCCCTCTATGCCCACTTTCTGAAGAGATTTTTATCATAAATGGACATTGAATTTTATCAAAAGCTTTTTCTACATCTTTTGAGATGATCATATGATTTCTATTCTTCAATTTGTTAATGTGGTGTATCACATTGACTGATAATCAGGTATTCAAAAATCCTTGCATCCCTGTGACAAATCCTGCTTGATCATGGTGTATGATCCTTTTAATGTATTTGTTGGAGTCACCTTGCTAATATTTTGTTAAGGATTTTTGAATCTATATTCATCAGTGAGATTGGCCTGTAATTTTATTTTGTGGTATGTTTGGTTTTGGTATCAGAGTGATATTGGCCTCATGGAATGAGTTAGGGAGTGTTCCTTCCTCTGCAAATTTTTGGAATAGTTTCAGAAGAATAGAGGTTAACTCTTCTCTAAATGCTTGATAGAATTCACCTGTGAAGCCAACTGGTCCTAGACTTTTGTTTGTTGGGAATTTTTTAGGTACTGATTCAATTTCAGTACTGGTAATTTGTCTGTTCATATTTTCTGTTTCTTCTTGGTTCAGTCTTGGGAGATTGTGCCTTCCTAAGACATTGTCCATTTCTTCTACATTGCTTATTTTACTGGTATACAGTTGCTTGCAGTAGTCTCTTATAGTCCTTTTAATTTCTGTGGTGTTGGTTATAACTTCCCCTTTTAATTTCTAATTTTATTGATTTAGGCCCACTCCCTTTTTTCTTGATGAGTCTAGCTAAAGGTTTATCAATTTTCTTTATCCTTTCAAAGAACCACACTTAGTTACCTTGAGCTTTTCTATTGTATTTTTAGTCACTGTTTCATTTATTTTTGCTCTGATTTTTATGATTTCTTTCCTTCTACTACCCTTAGGTTTTGTTTGTACTTATTTCTCTGGTGCCTTTAGGTGTAAGGTTAGCTTGTTTATTTGAGATTTTTCTTGTTTCCTGAGGTAAGCTTGTATTGCTATAAGCTTCCTTCTTAGAAGTGCTTTTGCTGGGTCCCATAAGTTTTGGATCATCGCATTTTCATTTTCATTTTTCTTTTAGTATTTTTTGATTCCCTCTTTGAAATCTTCAGTGATTCACTGGTTATTTAGTAGCATATTGTTTAACCTCCACATGTTTCTGTTTTTTGCAGTTTTTTGCCTGTAGTTGATTTCTAGTCTCATAGCATTGTGGTCAGAAAATATGCTTAATATGATTTCAATTTTCTTAAATTTACTGAGGCTTGTTTTGTGGCCTAGCATGTGATCTATCCTGGAAAATGTTCCACATGCACTTGAAAAGAATGTGTATTCTTAAAAAAAAAATGTGTATTCTGCTACTTTCAGATAGAATGCTGTATTTATATAGGTGGGTGGTAAGAGAATGCCCACTCTCACCACTTTTATTCAACACATTTTGGAGGTCCTAGCCGTGGCAATCAGAGAACAAAAAGAGATAAAAGAAGTCCAAATTGTAAAAGAAGAAATAAAACTGTCACTGTTTGCAAATGATATGATACTATACCTGGAAAACCCTAAAGACAACACTAGAAAACAACAAAATTAATAGACAGATTATACAGATTCAATGCATTCCTTATCAAATTGTCAATGGCATTTTTCACAGAACTACAACTAATAATTTTGAAAATTGTATGGAAACACAAAAGACCCTAAATACCCAAACCAATCCTGAGAAAGAACAGGGGGGGAGGAATCATGCTCCTTGACTGCAGACTGTACTACAAAGCTACAGTAATCAGAACACTATGGTACTGGCACAAAAACAGACATGTATATCAATGGAACAAGAGAGAAAGCCCATGCACTTATGGTCAATTAATCTATGACCAAGAAGGCAAGAATATGCAGTGGAGAAAAGACAGTATCTTCAATAAGTGGTGCTGGGAAAACTGGACAGCTACATGTAAAAGAATGAAATTAGAACATTCTCTAACACCATATACAAAAATAAACTCAAAATGGATTAAATACCTAAATGTAAGACTGGAGACTCTAAAACTCCTAGAGGAAAACATAGGCAGAACACTCTATGACATAAATCGTAGCAATAATGTTCAGCAGAAGCAAACAAAACTACAATCCTGCAGCCTGTGGAACAAAAACCATATTCACAGAAAGATACACAAGATGCAAAGTCAGAGGGCTATGTACCAGAAAAGGGACATGATAAAACCCCAGAAAAACAACTAAAGGAAGTGGAGATAGGCAACCTTCCAGAAAAAGAATTCAGAATAATGATAGTGAAGATGATCCAGGACCTTGGAAAAAGAATGGAGGCAAAGATCGAGAAGATGCAAGAAATGTTTAACAAAGATCTAGAAGAATTAAAGAACAAACAGAGATGAACAATACAATAACTGAAATGAAAACTACACTAGAAGGAATCAATAGCAGAATAACTGAGGCCGAAGAACAGATAAGTGACCTAGAAGACAGAATGGTGGAATTCACTGTTGTGGAACAGAATAAGGAAAAAAGGATGAAAAGAAATGAAGACACCCTAAGAGACCTGTGGGACAACATTAAACACAACAACATTCGCATTATAGGGGTCCCGGAAGGAGAAGAGAGAGAGAAAGGACCCGAGAAAATATCTGAAGAGATTATAGTCGAAAACTTCCCTAACATGGGAAAGAAAATAGCCACCAAGTCCAGGAAGGGCAGAGAGTTCCCATACAGGATAAACCCAAGGAGAAACACGCCAAGACACAAGTAATCAAATTGGCAAAAACTAAAGACAAAGAAAAATTATTGAAAGCAACAAGGGAAAAATGACAACATACAAGGGGACTTCCATAGGTTAACAGCTGATTTCTCAGCAGAAACTCTACAAGCCAGAAGGGAGTGGCATGATATACTTAAAGTGATGAAAGGGAAGAACCTACAACCAAGATTACTCTACCTGGCAAGGATCTCATTCAGATTCGATGGAGAAATCAAAAGCTTTACAGATAAGCAAAACCTAAGAGAACTCAGCACCACCAAACCAGCTCTACAACAAATGCTAAAGGAACTTCTCTAAGTGGGAAACACAAGAGAAGAAAAGGACCTACAAAAACAAACCCAAAACAATTAAGAAAATGGTCATAGGAACATACATATTGATAATTACCTTAAATGTGAATGGATTAAATGCTCCAACCAAAAGACACAGGCTTGCTGAATGGATACAAAAACATATATATGCTGTCTAAAAGACACACACTTCAGATGTAGGGACACATTCAGACTGAAAGTGAGGGGATGGAAAAAGATATTCAATGCTAGTGGAAATCAAAAGAAAGCTGCAATAGCAATACTCATAAGATAAAATAGACTTTGAAATAAAGAATGTTACAACAGACAAGGAAGGACACTACATAATGATCAAGGGATCAATCCAGAAGAAGAAGATATAACAATTATAAATATATATGCACCCAGCATACGAGCACCTCAATATATAAGGCAACAGCTAACAGCTATAAAAGAGAAAATTGACAGTAAAATAATAGTGGGGGATATTAACACCTCACTTACACCAATGGACAGATCATCCAAAATAAAAATAAATAAGGAAACAGAAGCTTTAAATGACACAATAGACCAGATAGATTTAATTGATATAGGACATTCCATCCAAAAACAGCAGATTACACTTTCTTCTCAAGTGCACATGGAACATTCTCCAGGATACATCACATCTTGGGTCACAAATCAAGACTCGGAAAATTTAAGAAATTGAAATTATATCAAGCATCTTTTTCTGATCACAATACTATGAGATTAGAAATGAATTACAGGGAAAAAAAGTAAAAAAAAAAAACAAATGGAGGCTAAACAATACACTACTTAATAATGAAGTGATCACTGAAGAAATCAAAGAGGAAATGAAAAAATACCTAGAAACAAATGACAATGGAGACACGATGACCCAAATCTATGGGATGCAGCAAAAGCAGTTCTAATAGGGAAGTTTATAGCAATACAATCCTACCTTAAGAAACAGAAAACATCACGAATAAACAACCTAACTTTGCACCTAAAGTAATCAGAGAAAGAAGAACAAAAAAACCCCAAAGTTATCAGAAGGAAAGAAATCAGATCAGAAATAAATGAAAAAGAAATGAAGGAAACGATAGCAAAGATCAATAAAACTAAAAGCTGGTTCTTTGAGAAGATAAACAAAATTGATAAACCATTAGCCAGACTCATCAAGAAAAAAAGGGAGAAGACTCAAATCAATAGAATTAGAAATGAAAAAGGAGAAGTAACAACTGACACTGCAGACATACAAAAGATCATGAGAGACTACTACAAGCAACTCTATGCCAATAAAATGGACAATCTGGAAGAAATGGACAAATTCTTAGAAATGCACAACCTGCCAAGACTGAATCAGGAAGAAATAGAAAATATGAACAGACCAATCACAAGCACTGAAATTGAAACTGTGATTAAAAATCTTGCAACAAACAAAAGCCCAGGACCAGAAGGCTTCACAGGCGAATTCTATCAAACATTTAGAGAAGAGCTAACACCTATCCTTCTCAACTTCTTCCAAAATATAGCAGAGGGAGGAACACTCCCAAAATCATTCTACGAGGCCACCATCACCCTGATACCAAAACCAGGCAAGGATGTCACAAAGAAAGAAAACTACAGGCCAATATCACTGATGAACATAGATGCAAAAACCCTCAACAAAATACTAGCAAACAGAATCCAACAGCACATTAAAAGAATCATACACCATGATCAAGTAGGGTTTATTCCAGGAATGCAAAGATTCTTCAATGTATGCAAATCAATCAACGTGATAAACCATATTAACAAATTGAAGGAGAAAAACCATATGATCATCTCAATAAATGCAGAGAAAGCTTTCGACAAAATTCAACACCCATTTATGATAAAACCCCTGCAGAAAGTAGGCATAGAGAGAACTTTCCTCAACATAATAAAGGCCATATATGACAAACCCACAGCTAACATTGTCCTCAATGGTGAAAAACTGAAAGCATTTCCACTAAGATCAGGAACAAGACAAAGTTGCCCACTCTCACCACTCTTATTCAACATAGTTTTGGAAGTTTTAGCCACAGCAATCAGAGAAGAGAAGGAAATAAAAGGAATCCAAATTGGAAAAGAAGAAGTAAAGCTGTCACTGTTTGCAGATGACATAATACTATACATAGAGAATCCTAAAGATGCTACCAGAAAACTACTAGAGCTAATCAATGAATTTGGTAAAGTAGTAGGATACGAAATTAATGCACAGAAATCTCTGGCATTTCTATACACTAATGATGAAAAATCTGAAAGTGAAATCAAGAAAACACTCCCATTTACCATTGGAACAAAAAGAATAAAATATCTAGGAATAAACTTACCTAAGGAGACAAAAGACCTGTATGCAGAAAATTATAAGACACTGATGAAAGAAATTAAAGATGATACAAACAGATGGAGAGATATACCATGTTCTTGGATTGGAAGAATCAACATTGTGAAAATGACTCTACTACCCAAAGCAATCTACAGATTCAGTGCAATCCCTATCAAACTACCACTGGCGTTTTTCACCGAAATAGAACAAGAAATTTCACAATTTGTATGGAAACACAAAAGACCCCGAATAGCCAAAGCAATCTTGAGAACGAAAAATGGAGCTGGAGGAATCAGGCTCCCTGACTTCAGACTGTACTACAAAGCTACAGTAATCAAGACAGTATGGTACTGGCAGAAAAACAGAAAGATAGATCAATGGAACAGGATAGAAAGCCCAGAGATAAACCCACACACATATGGTCACCTTACCTTTGATAAAGGAGGCAGGAATGTACAATGGAGAAAGGACAGCCTATTCAAATAAGTGGTGCTGGGAAAACTGGACAGGTACATGGAAAAGTATGAGATTAGATCACTCCCTAACACCATACACAAAAATAAGCTCAAAATGGATTAAAGACCTAAATGTAAAGCCAGAAACTTATCAAACTCTTAGAGGAAAACATAGGCAGGATACTCTATGACATAAATCACGGCAAGATCCTTTTTGACCCACCTCCTAGAGAAATGGAAATAAAAACAAAAATAAACAAATGGGACCTAATGAAACTTCAAAGCTTTTGCACAGCAAAGGAAACCATAAACAAGACCAAAAGACAACCCTCAGAATGGGAGAGAATATTTGCAAATGAAGCAACTGACAGAGGATTAATCTCCAAAATTTATAAGCAGCTCATGCAGCTCAATAACAAAAAAACAAACAACCCAATCCCAAAATGGGCAGAAGACCTAAATAGACATTTCTCCAAAGAAGATATACAGACTGCCAACAAACACATGAAAGAATGCTCAACATCACTAATCATTAGAGAAATGCAAATCAAAACTACAATGAGATATCATCTCACACCAGTCAGAATGGCCATCATAAAAATCTAGAAACAATAAATGCTGGACAGGATGTGGAGAAAAGGGAACCCTCTTGCACTGTTGGTGGGAATGTAAATTGATACAGCCACTGTGGAGAACACTATGGAGGTTCCTTAAAAAACTACAAATAGGGCTTCCCTGGTGGCGCAGTGGTTGAGAATCTGCCTGCTAATGCAGGGGACACGGGTTCGAGCCCTGGTCTGGGAGGATCCCACATGCCGCGGAGCAACTAGGCCCGTGAGCCACAACTACTGAGCCTGCGTGTCTGGAGCCTGTGCTCCGCAACAAGAGAGGCCGCGATAGTGAGAGGCCCATGCACCGCGATGAAGAGTGGCCCCCGCTTGCCACAACTGGAGAAAGCCCTCGCACGGAAACGAAGACCCAACACAGCAAAAATAAATAAATAAATTACTAAACTCCTACCCCCAACATCTAAAAAAGAGACTGCAAGGTCAATACAAGCAACAAAATGCCTCCTATAAAAAAAAAAGAAAAAAAAAACTACAAATAGAACTACCATATGACCCAGCAATCCCACTACTGGGCATATACCCTGAGAAAACCATAATTCAAAAAGAGTCATGTACTAAAATGTTCATTGCAGCTCTATTTACAATAGCCCGGAGATGGAAACAACCTAAGTGTCCATCGTCGGATGAATGGATAAAGAAAATGTGGCACGTATATACAATGGAATATTACTCAGCCATAAAAAGAAACGAAATTGAGCTATTTGTAATGAGGTGGATAGACCTAGAGTCTGTCATACAGAGTGAAGTAAGTCAGAAAGAGAAAGACAAATACCGTATGCTAACACATATATATGGAATTTAAGGGAAAAAATGTCATGAAGAACGTAGGGGTAAGACAGGAATAAAGACACAGACCTACTAGAGAATGGACTTGAGGATATGGGGAGGGGGAAGAGTAAGCTGTGACAAAGCGAGAGAGAGGCATGGACATATGTACACTACCAAACGTAAAATAGATAGCTAGTGGGAAGCAGCCGCATAGCACAGGGAGATCGGCTTGGTGCTTTGTGACCACCTGGAGGGGTGGGACAGGTAGGGTCGGAAGGAGGGAGACGCAAGAGGGAAGAGATATGGGAACATATGTATATGTATAACTGATTCACTTTGTTATAAAGCAGAAACTAACACACCATTGTAAAGCAATTATACTCCATAAAAAAAAAGATGTGGGGGGTGTGTGTGTGTGTATATATATATATATGTATATATACATGTATATATACGTATAATGTAATCTTACTTAGCCATAAAAAAAGAATGAAATTTTGCCATTTGCAGCAACATGGATGGACTTGGAAGGCCTTATGTTAAGTGAAATAAATCGGACAGAGAAAGACAAATACTTTATGATAGCACGTATATGTGGATTCTACAAAATACAATGAACTAGTGAATAAAACAAAAAAAGAAGCAGACTCACAAATATAGAAAACAAACAGGTGGTTACCAGTGGGGAGAGGCGAGGGGCAATAGGGGTGAGGGCGTGGGAAGTACAAACTGTTGGGTGTATAACAGGCTCAAAAACACAGTGTCAGGAGTAAAAGCAGGGTACTGCAC
Organism: Tursiops truncatus; assembly: GCF_011762595.2. Classification (NCBI taxonomy): domain Eukaryota; kingdom Metazoa; phylum Chordata; class Mammalia; order Artiodactyla; family Delphinidae; genus Tursiops; species Tursiops truncatus. The sequence goes on along the minus strand of NC_047035.1, from coordinate 31,783,920 downwards.
ATGCCCCCTACACTCAACACCACAAAGGGGTGGGCAGACCACCTAAGCCACCCCTTTAGCCCCACCCATGGACACATCCCTACGCTCTCCCCATATAAGGAATCAGCTGGCCCCCACCCTAGGGGTTCAAGCGAGCGAGGGAACTTGTTTTCGCTCCCCCCTGCTAATAAAGTCTTGCCTGAATTTCTTGTCTGGCCTCTTATCAATATCTGTTGATTAAGGAAGGCCAAGAACCCCAGTTGGTAACAAAAAGACACACCTGTGATTTTCCTAACTCTTCTCAGCCTCCCTTTATTCATTCTTCCTCACCTTCCCATCTCAAATTGTTGGAGTATCTCAAAAGGCTCAGTCTTCACACCTTTTTTACCTATTCACAACCAAGAGAGTCCCTAGGTGATGCCATCCAGTTCCATGGATTTAAATAGCTTCTATAACCTAACAACTTCCAAATGTACATTCTCAGTGGGAAACATCCCACTGAAGTGAAGACCTGCCCTCCTACTTCACATCTCCACTTGAAAGTTTAACAGGTATATATAAATTAACATGAAAAAATTCTTGATTTTTTACCCCAACACTCTTTCTGCCCCAATCTGCTGCTAATCAATCTTCCACATCCCAATTAAGGTCAAATACTTTCATCCAATTACTCAAGCCAGCGTCTCTGGAGTCATCTTTAGCTCCTCTAATTCCTATCTCACATCTAATCCATCACTGAGTTCTGTCAAAATATTTCTTAAATCTGACAATTTCGGACTATATCTTCTTCTAATATTCTAGTCTAGGCCCCCATCATCTCTTTTCTGCACAACTGCCATTGCAATACCCACGTGTTACATAATAAAGAATTTGTCTGGTCTTGGTCCTGGGTTCTTGGGAGGGAGCTACTCACTTGGAATTTCCTGAGTGACAGGAGCATCTTTGTTATTGGGACCACAGCTGAGTTTATGCTAATGAGATGACTCACTGTGGGTCCCTAGATAGTCACAGGATAGAGGCTGGTCATGCGGGGATGGTCAACCATGTGACTAGAGGGTTGGGACCTTGAGCCATGTGATAGCCACCTGACCTCCTGACCTCCAAGGAGGAAAGTGAGGCAGGAGATTGAGTTCAGTCACACAGCCAATGATCCAATCAACCATAGATGATGAAAATCCCAATAATAGAATCCCAATAAAAAACTCTGGATGAGCTTCCTGGTTGGTGAACACATCAATGTGCTGGGATGGTGGCATACCCTGATTCCACAGGGAGAAAACAAGGAAACTCTGCCTTTGGGACCCTCCCCAGACCTTGCCCTAAGGGCCTGTTCTTTCAGCTGTTCCCAATTCATAACCATTATGATAAAACACTAATCCTAAGTATAGTGCTTTCCTGAGTTCTGAGTCATTCTACTGAATTACTGAACCTGTTTTCGCTCAGGAACTACCTGTTTTCGCTCGGGGCTATCAGGAACCACTGAATTTGTAACCAGTTGATCAGAAGCACAGGTGGCCTAATATCGCACAGCTTTCAGCTGGTGTCTGATGAGGGGAGTTTTACGGAGAACTGTGCACTTAATCTATGAAGTCTGTACTAATGCTACATAGTTAGTGTCAACATGGCACTGTACTACCGACCACTCATTACCATGGTATCTACACTCCTAGCTAAATATCTTCATTTCTGCACTAGATCCCAACCATCTTATATACTGAAGGGCAGTGATTCATCAAAAATCTTGCTCACCACACTGCATGATTCATCATAAAAAATGCTATCATTTCTCCCATCTTATTACCAAATTTCTCTAGACCTTACTTCCCCATGTTCTTATCCCGTTTCTTTGTTCTCACCTGCAGTAAAATTTCTCAAACAAGTCGTCTGTGCTTGCTGCTCTTTCCACTTTCTCTCAGACCCATTCCAACCATCACGGACATCCATGTTACTAAATGCAACGTTTAGCTCTCTGTTCTCATCTTATTTCATGAGCAAAATTGGACACCGTTGATCACATTTTCCTTCTCTTCCCTTAAACCTGGTTTTCCTTTTACCTCACTGAGAACCCTTCTCAGTCTCCTGTATTGGTCCCTCCTGTACACCCCAACCCTCTGAACTTGGAGTACCCCCAGGGCACAGTGTTTGATCTACTCTACCTACATTAACTTCTATCCACAAGCTTAATGCAAGCATGGTGACCGCTGCTAAAGTAGAAGACCTAAAGAGAATATAAAGTTTCCTAACATACTATACAGAACGTCCAAGATAAAATAAACATTCACTTGTTACAAGAATCAGGAAACAGCAACTTGAATTAGGAAAGACTATCAAGTGACATTAGCAAAGATTTTAAAGGAACCATCATAAAAGTGCCTCAAAGAGCAATAAACAAATGAAAATTTAGAAAAATCTCACCAGAGCCCCCCCAAAAACAAAAAAAGTGACATCAGTGAAATGGCAGAGTAAGAATCTCCAAAACCTTCTCCATTAACGCAATGAAAACACTGGCAAAAGTTGTCAAATCTATTTTTTCAGAACTTTGGAAATTAAAAAAGGCCTGCAGTGATGTTGGGAACATTTATGTAAGGAGAATGACTGAATCTCGGTTAAAGCAGAAAGCTTGGTGGCATTTTTAGCCTACCTGTTCCCACGACTCGACCCACACTCCTTGGTAAACATGAAAACCAGCAGTCTAAAATCATGATATAAAGCAGTAGCCGCTGGAAGGGGCATAATGGGGTGGAGCTCCTTGAAGTCTTATTCCCTGAGAATTTTCATTATTTGACCAGTCTGGTGGTTCCCTGGAAGACCCACTCACAAGGCTGTCTTTAGTTTTCCTGACTTGGAGTTCAACTAGTGCAAACAGACTTCTCCCTGGAAGTGTTTGCTGAAAAACTTCAGAGGCCATTGTTTAACATCATACTGCCTGAGGTGGTAGAAAACAGGGCAAGGAATAGTCTAAGCAAAAAACTCAAAGGAAAATATGAGGCATAAGGTGTCCATAGCGGACTCTGAAAAGCTCAAACATATTCCTGACACTCTGGAAGGACATGCACATGAGCAGAACTGTCCACGTGCCCAGAGCAGCGCGTAAGCTCAGGAGAGATCTGAGAAGGCCCTAAACACTCACCTGTGGCTAACCTTGAGGCTCTGAGCAAGCAAGAAGTAACAGCTTAAGGCGAAGTGTAACCTGCCTGGGTACTGAAGGCATACCCAATCAAGCACACAGAGCCCCTTGACAAACACTGGGAAACTTACTGCTTCCAGGTGTTTAAGAAAACCTCTGCCCAATAAAAACAAAAACAGCCCCATTTAAAAATGGGCAAAGGACTTGAATAGACATTTCCCCAAAGAAGATATACAGATAAACAATAATCCACTGTATGAACGAATGTCCTGCATCATTAGTCATTACGGAAATGCAAATCAAAACCACAGTGAGATACCACTTCACACCCACTAGTAAGGGTTTAATTTAAAAACAAAAGTGGACAATGAAAACTGTTGGCAAGAATGGAAAAATCAGAAGCCTCATATATTGCTGGTGGGAACGTAAAATGACGTAGTTTTTGGGAAATAGCTTGGCAGTTCCTCAAAATGTTAAACATGGAGTTACCATATGACCCAGCATTTCTACTACTATTTACTCAAGAGAAATGAAAACACATCCATACAAAAATCCGTACATGAATGTTCATAGCAGCATCATTCATAATAGCCAAGAAATGAAAACAACCTAAATGTTCATCAATGAAAAATAAATATTCCAACTGATGGAATATTAGCCATTAAAAGGAATGAAGTTTTGATACGTTACATGAATGAACCCTGAAAACATTATGCTAAGTGAACAAAGTCAGTCACAAAAGACCATAAGTTATATTATCTACGAAATCTATAGACAGAAGTAGATTAGTGGTTAACTAGGATGGGAGAAGGGTAGGGGACAACACGAAGTGGCTACTAGTGAGTATGGTGTTTCTCTTAGGGTGATGAAAATGTTCTAAAATTAGACTGTGGTGATAGCTGCATAACACTGAATAAACTAAAAACAACTGAACAGAAAACATTAAATGGGCTCATTTTTTAGAATGTAGAAACCAGTAGTCACTGGTCAGATTAGAAAGGTAAATTCTGCCGACTAAATGCACAGTGTGGAAACTGAAACAACAAATATACTCTCTTTTTCAAGTGGTTTGGGAGACAACAAATATATTCTCTTTTTCAAGTGGTTTGGGAGAGCAGGGAAGGACAGTATTATTGGCCTATACCTGGTACTCTAAGTCCTCTTCTGTATGTTGCTGAATAAAGATTCTTACGAAGCAAGCATTAACATTTATCTAAGAGAGGAAATAATTTCAACTTGAAGTATAGTAGTATAGTAATTACGGAATATTTGACTGATACATGATGAAGACGATGTATCTTTTGAGGTCTTTCTAGTAGTGTTGGGTTTTAGAGTACTGAATTCAACATTTTCCTCTACAAAAGTAGTTATATGTCTAGGACCCATATTTTGAAACAGCACAGACCTAGGTCCAGTATAGTACAGGTCCAATATAGACACAGAGATCAGTATAGAGAAATACACTTGGGAAGAAGTCTACTGTGGTAGTCTCCACTCCATGAAATAAAACAAATGAGGGAAACCTTAGAAGGTACTTTAATACTACTGGTTTTAAGAGCTTAGCTTTGATGATTTTGAAAGATAAGAAACAAAATCAAACTGTCTTCCAGTGGGACATGCAGGTGACCTCAAGGTAGTGACTACAATCACAGTATTTTTGAATGGATCTCTATTTTGTGGCAGGGGAATCTACAGGGAGGATAGTTTTTACACATTCCCCACCAGCTACATTGTCTTATAGCTTTCTTTAAACTTTTAGAAAGATAAAAAGGAGTTTCCGAAGATGAGCAAGAAATCCGCATTCATCAAAGATGAGTAAAAAAACTCATTACTTTTCTAAGGTCACTTCTTTCCTTTAGTCCTGCTTAAATGCAAAAGCTAGTAACTTCAGCTGTACCAAATCCATACCAAAGTAATAAACTATTTAAAAGAAAGTGGACTTTGTCCACATGCTTTTTATTTAAATTGTTTCATTTACTATGACATCAAGGCTTGCTGAAGCAAAGTAACTTGCCAAGGTCAAACTGAAAAGAAACGGAGTGGTCTCGCTGGATTCCCACTCGGGTTGGTGGTGTGTTAAGCCAACAACAATCTAAATTTCAAGACGAATGCAACCTTCTGGGAACTCCGCGTAGGAACAGATGCAAAGAAATAGACACCCAAACTACTTTCAACGTGCTTTAAAAATATCAACTATAATTCAGCGACCATGTTTTGAGGGCTGCTACAACGTGCTTCGTTCAATTCACAAGGATTTATTTAACTCATCACAAGCCTGGAAGAATTAAGCCAGTTCACAAACTAATAAGCTGACACCTGAAGATGCCCGAAATTATACAGTTAAATTAAGTAAATACAACTAGTTCCAATGATGCAGAGTGTCGTCAAGCTGTAGCTGGGGGCGGGCGGGCGCGGAGCGGGGTAGGATGGAAGGTTAGTAATCACCCAGACTTGGGTTAAAATCTGGTTCTGACATCACTCCAGAAGCACATCCAGGTAACTACCAAAGAGGTAAAAGGGGGACTCGAGATCCCACTACCAGCGCCGGGAGAGACTAGGAGACTAGGACCGCCTAAACGCCAGCCCCTTCCTAGCCCAGACTGCGGTTCCCGGTCGCACGCGCTACACTTTCACAGAACTCTCCTTCCAGCCAGACTTGTGGTCCCACCCCTTCCGGAATCCCTCCCCCACTTTTTTCTCACGGCGCTCACCAACGTGGGAACTCCGTAGCGAAGGGTCTTATTCTTGCGCAGGGCGCGCGTCACCGCGGGGGCGAACATGACTGAACTCTCCGACCCGCTTGGATGCCCAGCCAAACAGGCCAGCTTGGCTTCCCTAATCTCAGTGGCTCTGGGTCCCTCCCGAGGAGTACGTCCTTGACTGACCTCCTTTCCTTTGCCTTCCCAGTGCAGGGCCCTTCCAGATAGGTCTCCGCCAGGCAAAAGCAATCGATCCGTAGTAACATACTCACGCTTACCCCCAGAAATTCGAGTGTCAGAGGTTTGGTCCGGCAAGCGGGTTTGCAATCGGGACTTAGGGACTTAAGTCGTGTTTGTAGTAACCGTCAAAGGATATAGAAACCTGTACCTCCTGTGTTGTGGGTCTCTTCTTAGAACACTCCCTGGCACATAAAATCAGCTCAATAAAATCAGGTTTGAAAAAGTTACTTTGAAGCCAGTACTCTAGCCTCTATAGTTACGTGTGGGATAAGGATGAGGCAGGAGATAGATGGGCTCCAGGCTAGGCATTTACAACTGGCCTCCTGTTCACACCTCCTGGGGTAAGAAGATGAGCTCCAGGCCGGACATTCATTACCAGCCCCCTGTTTGCAATTCCTGAGGCAAAAGACAAACGGGCCCCAGACTACATATTTATGACCAGACTCCTGTCTATATTTCGAGATCTGCACTTCAATATAAGAAACAACAACAGGAATAGAGTAGATAACTGGACATTGGACACTTTTATGGCAGGGACAGAGAGAGGCTAAACCCTGTTAAACGATCAAGAAGTCATACATTTCCCATCCTTGGGGCAAGGGAGACATTGCACATGTGCAGAAAGGCTCCTTGGGGGTTAAAAAGGAGGGGACACTATCCCATAATATGTGATGCTAAGGCCATCCCATAGGCCTCTGGGCTGTAATCCATCTCGGAAAAAAGTTGCCCACTTATGTTGGGGAGGGTCCTAGGGCAGGTCAGGTGTGAAAAAAGAAATCAGATAATTGGCCAAAGGTAAACAAAGACCTGGAAGAACCTCCCTGTATAAATGACTTAACTGCCTCTTTCCTGGGCTCCTCCTCATTAGGGAGGCTGCCCACACCCTTTCTCTCCAGGTGTGCATCTCTGCCTTGCTTCTATCTTAACTAACCAAACTTTCTCTGTGCGCTCCCACTTGTTTTTGTGCTGTGTCTCTAATAATAAACTTGTACCTATTTTTACAGGTTTTGTCTCCATGAGAAATGCATTTTTCACTGGGGGTAAGAACCAGGGGCGTGGTGGCCAGGATTCCTGGTTTTCATCCAGGCTACCCAGGTTCAGTTCCTGGGCAGGGAATTAAGATCTTGCTTCACACCACCCCCCTCACTGCTGCCTCCCTGAGATCAGGTAGTTCACCATCTTAATAAAAATAGGGAGGAAAAGTGCTATGAGAGTTTAGGTTGAATGGTAATTGATGTAATGTCTTGGTATCAGTGAACCTTTAATGCTAGTGCTTTTACTGCCAGATAGCCTGTAATCTTCAGTCATTTATGAATGTCTAGTTTCCACTCAGTCACCAACCATTCAGCACACCTTTCTGTAGGTCATTAGGAACCTCGAGGAACACAGAGGTGAAAAGATGATCCCTGCCATAAAGAGGCTGGCAATCTAATGGGCAGCAAATGAACCACAGGTAGCTTGGCAAACAGCCCCCCACGTGTGCCATTTGCCAGGGTGAGTCAGAGGAAGCCTCAACTGTCAAGTGTTTGAGATCACATAATAGTATAGAGAGCAGGTGACATAAGACTCATGCCATCCCTGAAATCTTTCCATCTATCCCTGCCTCTCTGTTGCCACTGAAATATTTCTGGTTTAATCCCTTATCACCTTTCTATCTATTAAATTCGCCCCTAAGTGTCTGTAGAAAAGAAATTCCTGATCTCCTTCCTGCCTTTAGGCTGATCTAGTTAACACTCATATCTAGGCCCACCGGGTCTAAAAGAGCAACACAAACAAACAAAAAACTTAATTATAGGGGGACTTCCCCGGCAGACCAGTGGTTAAGACTCTGCAGTTCCAATGCAGAGGGCGACAGTTCGATCCCTGGTGGGGAGGAACTGAGATCCCACATGCCATGGGTGCGGCCAAAAAACTTAAAAAACAAAAACAAAACCTTAATTATGAACTCAAGTCTATCTCCCACACTGCTGACAGTTATCTAAGAGACATAAATAATGATGAGATTCTCTTTTTTTTTTTCTGCCTACAGTAGTCACTCCAATTTTCTTAGCAAGTAATTGAAGGGCGTTTGTAATATGACTTTGGCCTGCCTTTACTACCACTGTTCTTCATTCACTCCATGCTCCATCCTGGAGGAGATATTAACTCCCTGAGTATTGCATGAACTTCCACACCTTCCAGATGCAGCTTTAGGGACACCAGGTTCTTGAAGCCTCCCTTACTCCACAGGCAATGTAAATTATTTCCTCTTCAGAGCTCCACTAGTCTTTGACTAAAATATATCACAGAGCTCTATCACACTGTATTGTCGGTTTTGGTGTACAAAGTCATTGTTGTCCAAACAGTATATAAGAAAGATGAAAAAAAGGAGAGTGGAAAGAATAGTTCAGGGTTTGAATTTGAACCTTGGGGTTTTGTTTTGAGTTTTGGGGCTGAGCAAATGTATCAACACCCTCCCCCAGAGCATCACCTGAACTGAACCAGGAAGATTATAAAGTGATCAGCGTAAGGTTTATTAAAGTAAGACTGCTAATCCCTTCCCTTACCCCTATTCTTCCAATCTTCCCCACTCCCAATCTCTCCAAAAAAGAGACACCTTGCAAACCTGGGGACTGGAGCAGTAAGAAAGGTGGGGAGACTTAGCCTGAGAGGTTAAGTCATACTACATAGTTGCTGGGAGGAAATTATTTGGATTCATGGGAAAGAGTCTGGAGCAGTTGTAGAATACAGGAGAATTTAGGATTGCAGAGATGGTCTTGTGAACAGGGTTGCTAAGGTTTATGAATAGTCTCCTTCAGTGCTGTGATTCCTTTGTATTTTATTTTGAATTGTTTGGCTTACATTTTTTGTTGTATGTTTGTTTGTTTAACTTATCTCTGTGCAGAGACAGAAACATATAGGGCCATAGGATTTATTAGAGAATGTATTGTGAAGTGTGCAAGAATTTGTATATGGCATTGCCTCTCGCCTTAGTCACTTCTTTTGATACTTCAGAACTCATACAGCATCCAGGTTAGTCAAGTGTATTACTTCTCCAACTTTTCCTCATATCTTAAATGCCGAGGGAACTGTTCTAAAAGTCCAGACCTTTACTTACCTTTTCACTACATAAAATGTCACCTTATGGATCTGACTCCAATAAAGGCTGGCACTCAGCTAATAGTCAATAATGGATTAAATCATATACATGTATTCTAGGTAATGCCATAGCTAATAATCTGTTACCCTTATCAGATAAAGCATATATTCAATTTAAGAGAATATAGGTCTTCAGTCTCCCATTCATTCCATCATCCAAATAAGCACTTATTAAGAACCTTGAAATGATCTTGAAGGAGCAAATAAATAGTAAGAATTACAAGTATGCTGGAAGATTTTCATGAAACAAAATTTGGGGCAGTGAAAAATTTAAGCACCTAACAAATAATATATATTCTCACTTTAAGCATCACTACTGTATACCTTAGTACATCTATCTGTTAAATCAAAGTGATATTTGTCATCATTTTACAATTCTCACAAAAAACACAAAATAACTCATCAGTATGGCTTCTGTTGCTTTCCCATAAATATGACTCAAATCTCAACTGTGTGTTTCTAGTGTTAATAAACAGAAAAATAGTTAACCCAGCCATCTTAACTGTCACGCTTCCACGTGGCAGTTTATAAAAATTTACATCCAGAAAACAAGGCATCTCCACCGTCCATGCCAGTCCCTCAGCACTAGTATGTTCTTGATATCTAGCCAAGTTACATAATCCTCCAGTATCTGCTCTACCGTCACTTAACTCATGCAAGTATATGGGAGTGTTGTTATCAAAATCACCAATCCAAGGGGCTTCCCTGGTGGCACAATGGTTGAGAGTCCGCCTGCCGATGCAGTGGATGCGGGTTCGTGCCCTGGTCTGGGAAGATCCCACATGCCGTGGAGCGACTAAGCCCGTGAGCCATGGCCGCTGAGCCTGCGCGTCTGGAGCCTGTGCTCCGCAACGGGAGAGGCCACAACAGTGAGAGGCCCACGTACCGCAAAAAAAAAAAAAAAAAAAAAAAAAAAAAATCACCAATCTTGAGAGCTTTAATACCAAAGTTAGGTTTTAGAACTATGGCCAAATTTAATGGCTATGGTACAGAAAGATTGCTTCATGAATCATCTGGTTTCATAATTGACATCTAGTATATAATTTAATTCACTAAAAATCTTAAAATTTTGGAAGAGCATGATTCCAGACTCATTTTACAGGTGCACACATTGAGGCTCAGAAAGGTTAAGAAGCTTGCACAACAGTTCACATCTGTACTATTTGTGAACTAGTACAAATGCCCCAACTTGAACTAAACTTCCTATAACATTTGACAATACTGACTATCTCCTTCTTGAAATTCTCTCCTCGCATGGCTTCCATGAATGTTTGGCTCCCATGGATCCTCTCCAACTTTGAGACTTCCTTTTGTCTTCTTCAGCCTTATAAACCTTCAACTGGGGTCTTTAGCTCTCTTCCATTTTTTTTTATTTGTCCCAGTGACTCTCAAACTGTAGTGTGCACAGGATCCCCTGGAGACTTTATCAAAACACAGATTGCTGTGTTCCATCCCCAAGGTTTCTGATTCAGTAGATCTGGAATGGGACCTGAAAAACTGGGTTTTCTAACAAGCTTCCAGATGCTGCTGCTGGTGGTGGTGGTCCAGGGACTACACTATGAGAACTATTGCTGTATCCTCTTTGCTGGGTAAACTGAACTTTCACCTTGGCTTCAAATTTTATCACAGTGTGCATGACTTCTGCTACATTTCTAGTAGCCTAAATGGTTTTCTAACACCTCAAAGTCAACATTCCACAAAGATCTCCTTTTGGAGGGAGTAAGGAGTCTTTCCCTCCATTCTAACTAATTTCTATAGCTAGAACTAGAGAGTTGGCTACTCAGTTTCCAATTCAGTCCAATTTCAAACCACTTAAAATTAGTCCTTGACATTATTCAATTAGGAAATTCACCGTTTTGCCTTTATTGCACATTTCTCCTGATAGTGATCATTAACAATCCAGTTTTAGAATTATTCATGTAGTTGTCTTATTACTTTTTATAGAGTATAGGCTACAAGATGAATGGGACTGTGTCTAATACATTTCTGTCCTCCATGACTTTTTTCATAGTCCTAAACCATAATTCATACTTTTTGGAAAAACAAATGAAATGGCAACTGGAAAGGTGGCAAGAGTTTCCCATACCATACTATACAGTGAAGAATCCCCCATTACTGATTCCTAAACCAAACAAAAATCTGCTGCATAACACTTTGCAGAGAATCAAAGGTAACTCTTCTATACAAAAGTGCAAGAGATCTCTTCTGTACAGATTAGTGAAAGCAAAAAAATTCAAAGTTAATTGCATTGTCTTGAAGTACACTTACTACGTTGATTAAAAACAAGTTTCATGAAGTAGAGAAAATCAGGAAAATTCTAACTTTCCAATTGCCATGGGACTATAAAGCCCATTGAAAGCTTTCTGAATACTGTCAATTAAGCTAACCAGGGCTTCCTTTCTGAGCAGGTGAATGTGTGCTTTTATGATATAAGTCAATGGTGAAACAGGATTTTATCTATTGAAATTTATGTTTACAAACCTTTGCAGAAAAACATATTTAGAAATGTAAAGACAAATCTTTGAATCCAGGGCAAGTAAAGTGTATTTTAATCTAAAGATAAACTTTTTGGAAAGGAAACCATTAAAAAAAATGGCCTATCTGTGGGCTTCCCTGGTGGCGCAGTGGTGGAGAATCTGCCTGCCAATGCAGGGGACACGGGTTCGAGCCCTGGTCTGGGAAGATCCCACATGCCGCGGAGCAACTAAGCCCGTGAGTCACAACTACTGAGCCTGCGCGTCTGGAGCCTGTGCTCCACAACGGGAGAGGCCGTGACAGTGAGAGGCCTGTGCACCGCGATGAAGAGTGGACCCCACTCGCCGCAACTGGAGAAAGCCCTCGCACAGAAGCGAAGACCCAACACAGCCAAAAATAAATAAATAAATATTTTAAAAAATGGCCTATCTGTATGTGTGTTTTAAGTGCTTGAGTGACATCTGTTGCTCCGGTTAAAAAAAAAGTCAAATATCATTGTACTATAAAGTTTCCTATACAACAAAACACAATGCACATCCAATAAAAATAGAACTTGACACCTCAAAAGTAAATCTGCTTACTAAAGTGCCAGTTCAACATCATGTAACACTTTTTTTAATTTAATTTTTTTTCAGTTTTATTGAGATAAATTGACACATAACATTATATAAGATTAATGTGAACAACATAACTGGATATACATATATATTGTGAAATGATAACCACAATAAATTAACATTCATCACCTCATATAGTTACAATATTTTGTCCTTGTGTTGAGAACTTTTAAGATCTATAACACTATTAGTAATACTACTTTGCATAACCCCCCAAATCAAAAAGGGTATCAAAATAGAAATTATAAGTTATGTGGCAAGTAATAAAAAGGAAAAAATTTTCATATGAAATCTATTATTTAAGATGACAGAAAATAAATATCCGACTTACAAAAAAAGAAAAAGAAGAACCAAGAGAAAGTATAAAGAGAGAATTAGTCAAAAGAAAAGCTAAGATAAAAGACATGGAAAACAAACAAAACCAGAAGAATGGATCAATAAAACCAAAAGCTGGTTGGTACAAAGAATCAATTAATAGATTAAGGGAAACAAATTAATGTTAGGGATGAGGCAGAAAATAAAAACGTGTCAAAGAAAATAAAAATGATTACATGAGAATTTCAAGTTATAGTCTATTACAGTAAATCAATTGAACAGCTAGATAAATTGATGTTTTGGTGATAAAACATAAATGATCATTTAAAAGTCGAACATAACAATTACTATGGAAATTGGAAATTTACCATTAAGAAGAACTAGGCAGTTGGCTGTGACACAGGAGGAAACATTCACGTTAATTGAGCCAAACCATATCTTGCAAAAGTCTAGTTCAGGGGCTTCCCTGGTGGCGCAGCTGTTAAGAATCCTCCGGCCAATGCAAGGGACACGAATTCGATCCCTGGTCCGGGAAGATCCCACTTGCTGGGGAGCAACTAAGCCCGCACGCCACAACTACTGAGCCTGCACTCTAGAGCCCGTGAGCCACAACTACTAAGCCCGCACACCTAGAGCCTGTGCTCCACAACAAGAGAAGCCACCACAATGACAAGGCTGCCACCACAACGAAAGAATAGCCCATGTCACCGCAAGTAAAGCAACGCACAGCAACAAAGACCCAATGCAGCCAAAAATTAATTAACTAATTAATTAATTTTAAGAAAGTCTAGTGCAAAATTTTATTCCTCCTCTATTAAGATCTTCTTAGGGACTATTATATAGGTACTTTTACTGGTTCCTTAAAGGAATTTACCATTTCATGGATTCAAGAGCCTTTTCCCCGACACTGTATCATCACCGACCTGATATCAACTTCCTTTGCCAGTTGTTTGAAGGTTTCTGGAAGAATTTGAGTTCTTATGGCTTGTCCTTTATGTCCTCCCTAGGTGCAAAGCCCTTTACTGTCTACATATGTTGGGTATCCCTCAAACAAAAAAGTACCACTTTTTGTGGAGCCCCAGAGTGGATGCCCAGGGAAAATTTAGAAACCCAAGAGGAAGGATTGGAGTCTAGAGTGACAATGAGAAAATAAGGCAAATTTGAAAAGAAGCATAAATGAGTAAGTAGTTGGTATTAGAATGGACTGATGGGTGGAGAAGCTAGATGTTAAAGGGGAGCTGGAAACTTCTAGGGGATTTCTAAGCAGGGGAGAGATGGGAATACAAGCCACCCCACCCCCTCGCTGTCCCCCAGAGCCAGGTGAACAAGGGGTGTCCCATGGGTGGCAGCTGCAAAAACCAGGCCACCAGACATAAAAAACTAAGTCACCAGCCGTATGGTGGAGTAAAACTCCCCTCCAGGAGACACTGATGCGCTGGAGTGTAGCAGAGGGACAGCTTTAAGACAGTGCCCGCCCTCCAAGGTCTCTGAAAAGGATTAGAGTCAGCCCTTAGATGAATGTTTAGTTAGAGGCCTGCCCCTCAGATCGCCGTCATGATGGTTAGCTAATAGGCTTCCTTCACAGAAAGACCAAGCATTTGGGTCTGTTGCCTTTTGCTGTGTCCTGGGGGCGGTAGCTGTTTAAGAACTCTTTCTCTCTTGGCTACAATCCTGTGGGACCCAAGATCATAAGTCCCACTGTCCTCCAGAGCCAGGCAATGTAGAGGTGTCTCCTGGCAGCAGCCACAAATATCTGGGTGCCAGACAGAGGGGTATGAGCGCCTTTCTAGGTGACATCAGTTATTACAGTCCCACGGGACAGGAACGCAAACTCCCCTGGCCTCCAGAGCCAGGCAGTTAAGATGCACGCCTTTGGCAGCAGCCGCAAAGATCTGGGCGGCAGACGCATGGAAAAGGTCCCTTCCAGGAGAAACGGGTGCTCTGGAGCATGGCAAAGGGAGAGTGCAAAGACGGCACCCGCCAGTCTCTGTCGCTGGAGAGTATTCCAGCAGGCTCCCGGATGCATGTGTTAAATTAGATGCCTGCCCCTCAGGCTGATGCTTTAATATAAGCAGGTGAGCCTCCTTCACTTTATTTTTAATTTTTTTAAAGTTTTATCTATACAATTTTTATTTTATATTTTTAATTACAATGTCTTCTTCCAATTTTATTGAGATGTAATTGAAAAACAGCTCTGTATAAGTGTACAGCATAATGATGTAACTTACATCATGAAATGATTACCACAATAAGTTTAGTAAACATCCATCTCGTAAAGATACAATATTAAGCAATTAGAAACAATTATATTTTCCTTGTGATGAGACCTCGGGATTTACTCTCTTAATGACTTTCACATATAACACACAGCAGTGTTAATTATATTTATCCTGTGGTACACTACAATCCTGGATTTACTTATTGTAAAACTGGAAGTTTGTACTTTGTGACTACCTTCATCCCTCCCCACAACCCTGCCTGCGGTAAGCACAAATCTAATCTCGTGTTCTGTGAGTTTGTTTGTTTGTTTGTTTCGAGGTATAATTGACCAAAAACGCTATATTAGTTCCTGGTATATAGCATAGTGATTCCATATTTCTATACGTTTCAAAATGATCACCATGATAAGTCTACTTACCATCTGTCACCATGCAAAGACATTACATGATTATTGACTATATACTCCACAGAGTACGTGTCATAGCCATGACTCATTAGTTCTGTAACTGGAAGTTTCTACCTCTCAATCTCTCCTCCCCTGCCTCCCCTCTGGCAACCGTCTGTTCTCTGTATCTGTTCTCTGTATCTATGACTATGTTTCTATTTTGTTATGTTTGTTCATTTGTCTTGATTTTTATTTATTTTTATTTTTTTATAAATTTATTTATTGTTTTTATTTTTGGCTGCATTGGGTCTTCGTTGCTGTGCGTGGGCTTTCTCTAGTTGCGGCGGGCAGGGGTTACTCTTCGTTGCAGTGCGTGGGCTTCTTATTGTGATGGCTTCTCTTTGTTGCAGAGCATGGGCTCTAGGCACACAAGCTCCAATAGCTGTGGTGCACGGGCTCAGTAGTTGTGGCTTGCAGGCTCTAGAGCACAGGTTCAGTAGTTGTGGTACCCAGGCTTAGTTGCTCCACGGCATGTGGGATCTTCCCAGACCAGGGATCGAATCCATGTCCCCTGCATTGACAGGCGGATTCTTAACCACTGCGCCACTAGGGAAGCCCTGTCTTGATTTTTAGATTTCACATACAAGTGAAATCATATAGTATTTGTCATTCTTTGGGTGACTTGTTTCACTAAGCATAATACCATTTAAGCCCATTCATGTTGCCACAAATGACAAGATTTCATTCTTTTTTATGGCTAAGTAATGTTTTACTCTATAGATGTATTGTGTGTATATATATATATGTAATGCATACCACATATATAAAAATACATATATATAAATACATATATATATATATATATCACATCTTCTTTATCTATTCAACTATGGATGGACTCTTAGGTTGCCCCCCTATCTTGGCTATTGTAAGTAATGCTGCAATGAACATTGGGGTACATTTATCTTTTCAAATTAGTATTTTCATTTTCTCAGGATAAGTAACCAGGAAGGGAACTGCTGGATTGTACGGTAGTTCTATTTTTCATTTTTTGAAGAACTTCCATACTCTTTTCCATAGTGGCTGCACCAATTTACATTCCCACTAACAGTGCACGAAGGTTCCCTTTTTTCCACATCTTGCCAACACTTGTTATTTGTTGTCTTTTTGATGATAGCCATTCTGACAAGTGTTTAATATCCCTAATGATTAGTGATGTACACCTAAAACTAATAGAATATTATATGTCAATTATACATCAATACAAATTATTTAAAATGTACTGGTGCAAGGGGCAACATCATCTTTAAGGAGTTCAGTTGAGTCCCTCATCTGTAGAACAGTCTGATGATACATTGTCACAGACCAGTGTTTGTTAAGAGCTCTGAGGATAATGAGTTCTCCCAAGTAACAGAGGTCAGGGGCTGCACTTAAGAGCCTGAAACTACAGGACCAGAATTAGCATCAAAATTGCCAATATTGGAGGGGCTGCTGAAGTGATTTACCTTTCACCTAAGGACTTCTGAGGTGCTAACAGACAATGTCATTCTAAGACAAACAGATGAGTAGTCAGAGAGTGCTGCTTAACATCTATAATCAGAAGAAGGCAAAGTGGGAGGAGCAGGAGACTGAGAATGGTCGCACCAAAAAAAAAAAAAAAAATAGTGATGCCTGCTCAGTTCATGTGGCAAAGCTAATTTTCAAATACAGACTCTGTTGACTAAAGAGATCGCTGTGCTCCTAGGAGGAAGGACATATCAACATCATGACAAATAGATTATGTAGTGATTCTCCCAGTCCTTTCCCCAAGAAACCTACAACCATTTCCTTGGGAGACAATATGATAGGGATAGAGAAACAACTAGAATTCAGAAGAAACAACTAGAATTTGTTCACCGTGGGAAGGTAGACACAAGCGTCACCATTAAAGACTAAAAGAGGCAGTAGTGGTTATACGTTTCACATCACCATTGAAATCACCAATCCAGCCTTTACAGGAAACTTATCGATCCTAATGAGTGATTATAGACAACTAACTCTCCCAAGTATAATGTCTTACTGTGGCTTCTATGTCAGATATACTATCATTGCTAGAGGATATTAAAATGGCCTCAGGTGCATAGCATGCAGCCATTGATTTGGTTAACTACTTAATTTCTATTTGGATCAGAAAAAAGCATCAAAAGAAGGTAGCATTCATGTGGCATGGATAACCATATTTGTATATTTGCCTCCAGGGCCATGTCCACCTTTCTACATCTGGCATATTATCTGAACAGATTTAGACCCTCAGAACATACAGAGGACATCGTACTGATTCATTATATCAAGAGCATCATGCTGATGGGACCAGGCGAACGTGAGTTGGTTAGTTCATTAGAGGGCTTATAAGGAGATATACATTGCAAGGTTAGGAGATAAATCTTACAAAGATTCAGGGACAATTCACATTATCGGAGTATTTAGGTTTACAGTGGTATAGGTAATATTCAGACATACCCCGAGAGTAAAGGCAAATTGCTTCATGGTGCCTTCCTTACCACAAGGAAGGTGCTGGCTGATATATATACTTCTTTGCATTACTGAAGCAAACATTTCACACCTATGAATATGATGCTGGATGATAATGAAGGTGGCCATCTTTGAGTGGGAACACAAGGCAAGAAAGGGCCTTGCTTTCTTGCTAGCCTGTGTAAGCAGAAGCCATAATTTGGGCCATAAAGTCTGGCACGGCTGATGTCTTTGACCCTGTGGGAAACTGGTGGTAGGGGTGAAGATGTGGTGTGGAATCTGTGGCAGGCCCCAAAGGAGAATCACAACATAGGCTGTAGGGTTTTGTAACAAGGCCATGCCATCAGACTATGGAGAAACAGCTCTCTGTGCATTGGGGGAACCTGAGCAAAGTGAGCTTTTAGTCCATGTGGCCCCATATGAGCACATGTCCTGAATCATTGTGTATCAGCTAGGTTTCTCTGGGCCTGGCAATCCATAAAATCAGATGGATCTGGCAGCAATTCACAGAAAACTCAAAATAGAACATCCAATACCAAGCTCATACAAGAGGAGAAGACATGTGTACGTTGTATGAGCAGGTATTTGAAGTCATCGTATCACTCACCATGGTTTCACCAGTCACTTCACTCAGCTTCCATATATGCCCACATGGGGGTTTTGTTCAGTCAGCTAAATGAGGAATAAAATGCCTGACTTTGGTGCATGGTTGGGTGGGCTTGGTATGTGGGTTCAAACCAAACATGGAAGATGACTGCATAATATTCCTCTTCAGAGATGACTCTAAAAAGAGAGAAATAACAAAAACTAATATTCTTGGGCAGTTTTATGGCTAGTACCTTGGTCGTCTACCTTATGTGGAAGGTCTCCAATTAGACTATTTCAGGTGGCTAAGAGCCTTGTGAGCTGGTCAGGGCCTGAAATAAAAAGGACTAGAGTGTCAGAGAAAAAGGTGTTCTAGGGTAGAGCTCTGTGGCTGCTCATATAGCTGCAATCAGGAAGTGTGAAGATTCTCTTTTTTAAGTATAGTTGATTTACAATATTATGTTAGTTTCAGTTTATAGCAAAATGATTCAGATATATCTCTCTATATATCTCTATGTGTATCTATCTATCTATCACTATATGGTGCAGATTATTTTCCATTATAGGTTCTTAGAAGATATTGAATAGAGTTCCCTGTACTATATAGTAAATCCCTTTTGCTTATCTATTTTGTGTATAGTAGTTTGTATCTGTTAATCCCATACTCCTAATTTATCCCTCCACTCCCTCCCTTCCCCCTTTGGTAACCATATGTTTGTTTTCTATGTCTGTGAGTCTGTTTCTGTTTGGCATATAGATTCATTTGTATTATTTTTTAGACTCCACATGTAAGTGATATCATATAATGTTTGTCTTTTTTCTGCCTGACTTACTTCACTTAGTATAATATTATCTAGGTCCATCCATGTTGCAGCAAATGGCAATATTTCATTTTTTATGGCTGAGTACTATTCCAGGGTATACACATACCACAGGTTTTTTTTTTAAATCTTTTGGCCACGCCACACAGCATGTGGGATCTTAGTTACCCTAACAGGGGTCGAACCCGTGATCCCTGTGCTGGTAGAGCAGAGTCTTAACCCCTGGACCACCAGGGAAGTCCCACATACCATATCTTCTTAAATCAATCGTCTGTAGATGGGCATGTGGGTTGTTTCCATGTCTTGGCTATTGTAAATAGTGCTGCTATGAACATTGGGGTGTGTGTATATTTTTGAATTAGTGTTTTCATTTTATCCGGATATATACCCAGGAGTGGAATTGCTGAATCTTATGGTAGTTCTATTTTTAGCTTTTTAAGGAATCTCCATACTGCTTTCCATGGTGACTGCACCAATTTACATGCCCACCAACAGTATACAAGCGTTCCCTTTCCCCCACATCCTCTCCAGCATTTATCATTTGTAGACTTTTTAATGATGGCCATTCTGACAGTTGTGAGGCGATACGTCATTGTGATTTTGATTTGCATTTCTCTAATAATTAGCGATGTTGAGCATCTTTTCATACACTTCTTGGCCATCTGTATGTCTTCTTTGGAGAAATGTCCATGTAGGTCTTCTGCACTTTTTTTTTTTTTTTTTTTTTTGCTGTACGCGGGCCTCTCACTGTTGTGGCCTCTCCCGTTGCGGAGCACAGGCTCCGGATGCGCAGGCTCAGCGGCCATGGCTCACGGGCCCAGCCCCTCTGCGGCATGTGGGATCTTCCTGGACCGGGGCACGAACCCGTGTCCCCTGCATCGGCAGGCGGACGCTCAACCACTGTGCCACCAGGGAAGCCCTTCTGCACATTTTTGATTGGATTTTTGTAGCACAGCTTCATGCCTATCAAGAAGCATCCATCCTGGAAAAGGCCCTGAGCAACCAGGCAGACAAAATGACTCAGCCAATCAACATTAGACAATCTTCACCATTAACCACCATGGAACTGGCACAATGGGCACATGAACAGAGTGGCCATGGTGGCAGAGGTAGTGGCTACACTGAGCTCAATAGCATAGACTCCCACTTGCCAAGAAAGTCAGTCCAGGTACTACCGTCTCTAAATGTCCAACTTGCCACAACAAAGATCATTGCTGAAGTCCTGAGAAGTCATTATTTCTCAAGAAGACCTAGCAGTTAATTGGTGGGAAGTCAACTACCGTGGGCCCCTTCCAATCTGGAAGGGCCAGCATTTGGTCCTCGCAAGAATAGATAGCAATTCTAGATGTGATAAGTAGCCTTTTGTACCTGCAGAGCCACAGCCAGCATCAGTATTGGGGGCTTGCTTATGAAATGTGTGATCTTTAACCATGGAATCCCACGTGGCTTAGGATGTGAACAGAGACCTCAGCCTTCAGTGAATGAGGTAAAGGAATGGGCCCATCCCAATGGAATCCATTGTTTGCACCACATCAAATATTCACTGGCAACCACCCGCACACTGCACTGCAATGAGCTACTGAAGGCACGGCCGAAACATCAGCTCAGAAACAATATCCTGGAAGGACAGAGTGCCATCCTTCAGGGTACAGTGTGTATGTTCAATCAAAGACTGCTACATGGTACTGTATATCCATTATGAGGAATATATGGGACCAGGAAGCAAGGAGTAGAAGTTGGGTGGCCCTACTTACCATGACTCTTAATGATCCACTGGTGGTTTTTCTGCTTGTCCTCCCAGCAACTGTGTATTCTCCGGGGCTGTAGGTAGGTCTTGGTCTACAGAGAATGCATTTTTGCCAGGGATACAGCATGAATGCCATGGAACTGCAAGGTACAGTGGCCATCAGGCCCCTCAGTCATCATATGTCCAAAGACTAGCTTGTGAGAGCAGGAGTCACCATTATGGATGGAGTCATTGACCCGGAGTAGCAGGGAAGTTAAGGCTGCTATTCCTCAGTAGAGGCTTGGAGGATTACCTTTGGAACCCAGGTGATACTCTTGCCAGACTCCTGGAACTCCCTTGCTTGGGCAATGGTAACTGGAATGGACTTGTGCAACAATCTTGGCCTGAGAGGTCTCAGACTCCTCGAGGATAAAGATGCAAAATTTTTTAACAAACAATATAGAGAGTCTCCTGTTTTTCCTGTATGTTGTACTCTTCCCCATCTACTTTCTCCTTTCTTATACTCATACCCCATGAGTATCTAAAACTACCACAAGGCTTGCAGAAACAGTTCTCAGCAATAGTGTTCTGTTGGTTATCGGGACTCCTTCAAGGGGCAGGATAACAGGAAAGAGCCTCAAGCACTCGTCTTGGTTAAAGGTGAAACTGCTGCTAAAGTTAAAATATAGGACAGTTCCTCCGATTCTTCCTCTTACAGAAACCCTGAGCCTGCTTCAGCTGTGAAGTCACCTGGTCTGCTGTTGTTCTCTGTTATGCCTCAACTCAGTGAAGGCTTTACCCTCTATTGGAGTCACAGAAATCTTAAAAAAAAAAAAAAAGTTGGTGCCATTGCTTGGGAGAAGGTGGAAGAATTTCCAGCACTGCCTGGTGGGGTCAAAAACAGAACTGATCAACTGATCTTTGGTGTGGAGGTAAGTCCTCCATCTCTTCTTATTATTTTTTGTTTGTTTTTGGTTTTTTTGTTTGTTTCTTCATAGTTGGAGTTGCGGGGCCATGACCATCCCTTGAAGGTCAACCTTTTGTCAGACTGAGGTCAGTAATTTTCTTCTGCTTTCTGGAGAATTTTGGACAAGCAGAGAATTAGGCATTTTTCCTAAGGTAGGTCATGTCCCTCCTTCTACCTCAGACTTCTTTTACCCGGGCAAACTCCTCTTTTACCCAAACTGCTGGTCAGATTTACTCTAGAAATACGGTCTGCCAGAAAGATCCTTACTCTATTAATTTCTTCTCAAAGTTGCATGGTTTCATTGAGTACGATCTCAAACTGTAGTGGCTCTTTGGTTCCTTGGGCATGTCAGACTTGTGAGTGTGGCACCTTAGAAGAAAGGGCATTAGAATAGCCATCACACCATGGGCAGTCTACCTCAGTTTGAGGTAGAGATAGATGAGCCCCTGGGCTGCACAGCTGGTGTTTGTCAAGTGGAGTAAAAGTGAAGCTTTGTTCTCGCCCCAGACACTCCAAGGGCAAAGTTAGTGGCAGGAGCTGAGCTCTGCTGAAGTAAAGAGATAAGATGACCACTCCTGAGGTCAAGGAAAACTTCCCTGTCTGCACATGCGCAGGAAGGCTCCTCGGGGGTCAAAAAGGGAGGGGCGCCACCCCCTAATAACCTGTGGACATACCCCCAGGGGCCTCTGCGGTGGGATCCATCTTAGCAAAATGTTGCACGTGCATGTTGGGGAGGGCCCTAGGACAGATCAGGTGTGAAAAAAGCAACAAGATGATTGACCAAAGGTAAACAAAGACCCGGAAGAACCATCCTATATAAGTGATTTAAATCACCTCTTTACTGCACTCCTCATTAGATTAGAGAGGACACCCATACTCCTTCTCTCCTTTCTCTCTGGGTGTGTATTTCTGTCTTGCTTCAGTATTAAATAAACAAACTGTTTCTCCGGTGCTCTCCCATTTATTGAGCTGTGTCTCTAATAATAAATTTGTACCTGTTTTTGCAGTTTTTGCCTCCTTGAAACATTCTTGCTTTCAAATGGGGGCAAGAGCCATGGGGACTTTTCTTCTAGCCTCTAGTCCCTGGTGGTCTAGTGGTTAGGATTCCTGGCTTTTCACCCAGGCTACCCAAGTTCAATTCCTGGGCAGGGAACTAAGATCCCTCTTCAGGACAGCTCATTGCTGTCTCTCTGAGATCAAGTTGGTACAAAGAAGCCAAGAAAGGAAAGATTTTGAACAGATTCTAATATTCTGTGACCCCTAGTATACAACTTTCACATTGCTTCTTCCTGTCCCAGAGACCTTGTCTTTCTATGTCTACCTATGTTTGTGTGTCTCACAACCCCACTCCTTTCTCACCTTCCTCCTATCCTTCCCCCTGTTTTCCTTTCTGCCCCCTTGATTCTCTTCTTCACCTTCTGGTGCTCCCACTTACCTTTGTTCTGGAACTTCACCCTTTCTTGATATGCCATAGCCCTAGCAATAGGAAAAAAAAAATCTTCTAAGGCTATCCCTGAGCGTGTCTGCCCTTATTTGACTGGGAATAATCCAACCACATGAACTTGGCTGTAATGATTCAGTCTCACGTATCTGGCACCAATTAGAAACTGCTTTTCAGGAATACCCATGTTGGAGCTTAACACGAGACAGCCACCTTTTAAAAGTATGGCCTATACCTGGAATATCAAATGTTGTTTAGAAACATAAAATAGACTGGAGATCACACTCAGCCTCAGGGTAAAACACTTAGGTCAAGATTTTGGAGATAGCCTGGTAACCAAAGAGAAAACATACACAATTGACTGTATGGTACTACAAATTAAACACCTTGAGGGAAACAAAAGGTCCTTCACCAGTGCAAAAAGACCAATAAGGACATGAATAGATATCAGAAAAATAGAAATAGAGAAAAAAAGCTACAGGGGCCACAGTTTTCACCTTTTGGCAAATGGACTGCTAATTTGAAACAAAATCACCCCGACCACACACCCCGACCCACAGGAAGAAAGATACTTTGTTTTCATCAGGTGCCTTTGGATCAAGGCAAAGTAACCATGTTCGTAAATGGTCATCCAACTTCGATTTTAATAGATATTGGTGCAAAGAGCGAATGCAGTAACATATGTTTGACAAGGGTATAGTAAACTGGGTCTCAGACCTGTCAAGGATGAAGATCCAGATTACTCTACTGGATAAGCTCTGTGGACAAGAAATGCTGCCTAAGAGAACTCTATAAAAGTTGGACAAATTAAAATGTCACAGAGTGGCAATCCCATTGATTCTCTACTGCTGCATCCTGCCTCTTCCCTTAGGTAGCTACCCTCATCTGGACTCCATATTTAGAAAGGGATTTGATCCAACGTCTGAGACATTTTAATAGCACGAATATAACACATCTCACTTATGACACCTGCTTCTAATACTCTCTGATGAAGCGATTGCTTCCTGTTTCCTTTTATGTAAGTTTTTGTTCCTGTACGTATTATACATCAGGCACGCAGTTTCATCCTGTACTTTATAGACTCGCTGTGCTTGGGCAATTCCTAGGATTTTAAATGTGAGATGGTATGACATTAATAACTAGGGCCCATAAGAAGTGATAAATCAGTGATCAATGGCTCCTTGTGTGATGGCTTTACAATAAAAGATATCAAATGCCGAAGTTCTTATACTTGGAATACTTCTGTTTTAGCACTACCCAAGATAATAATGAGAATGAAAGAGTCAGCATTTATTAAGTGCCTAACATATTCCAGGCCCTTCTTGGGGCCTTTCTTTGGACCATCACAAAACCCCAGAAAAGTATATTTCATCTCTCTGTGTAACGTGTCACATATAACCTTGATCCTCTGAAAGCCTATGACTTTGGACAAGATCACATACTTAGCAGGTTGTTGAACTACTGTTGATATTCATGCACTTATGAGCCAAAATTTTTGATCTTCCTACTGTATCTGTCAAGGTGTCTTTTATGTTAGGCTTATTTAACACTAGCAAAAACATGAACGAATGACACAAATCTAGTACATAATCAACTAAGGGAAAGTCTAATAAACTATTAAACAAGTGCATACCGGTTCAAACAAGGAGTGCTACAGGCATATCTGTGAAACTTTAGTATGCACAACATAAATAAGTATAAGTCCTCTTGTTGTTGAATCTAACAGTTCCCACTATCATCTACAGGAGTAGTAAGACTATGATCAGATATAAAATATTAAATGCATTTAACCACACAGACCCTTTTTAAATTGCCAAGTCATTTTATTTCAAGATAACAACTTGGGAAGAGTTATAGAATTACGTAATTAATCCTGTAAGAGTGATTATCGATCATTTCTTCCAGTAAGTGCCAAAGTAATTTTCTCCATTTTGTGTGTTCCAGTTTGTATTTACTTGGGTTCAAGAGGTTATTTTTTCCAACAGTTTATTTTTTGTTTCCCATAGTATCTTTTACATGGAAAAAGGCACCTATCACCGCTGAAAGCAAAAGAAGGGAAAGACGAAGAAGCAGTAGAGCTGTTCCTCTGTTTATATTCTCTAGTAGCCTGGCTCGAACACCTATTTCTCTGGCAGGTGGGGGGCCACTATCTACACTGCCGCCTGGTCCTTTCTGGCTACAATTTGGTGGTTTCCAGCCTTGCTGACAGTGACAATGTCTTTGGTTGTTGCATACCCCTCTGTAATTGCACATCTTGACATCACAGTCAAAACGCATGTCTTGAAAAGAAGTACAGTTTTGGTTCTTACAGTATGATCCTGGGCCACATGATGCACCATCCACTACAAGCCCCATTTCTGGTGAGTCTGTCCCAAAGTGGGCATCGTACCCAAAGCAGCTTTCTGGTTTAGTACCTTGTACTACTATATGATGAAATGTAGTGTGCTCCCCACCACCAGGAAGTACCTTCACATTAGCACAGTGCAGCATTCCACACAGAACATCATCTTTTTCACATCTTACAGTTTTTCCTCCTCCTTGAAGCACCCTCACACCACAGTTCCCAAATCGGTCACCTAAGATATTCAATGTATTATAGCATGCTGGTGCAGCATCTTTTACTTTATAGCCAAAGAGGGCTTGACACTGCATATCACGGTCACTACAGTTTCCCTTCACACAAACAGCTAATGGCGAACATGGGGTTCCATCCTGGATATAAGTGTCAGCTGCACAAACATGCGTTGTCCCGTTACAGTATTCTGGTAAATCACAAATACCAAGAGTATCTCTGCAAAGAGTTCCAGGTTGAGCATATTTACACTTAACACAGCAACTTCCTTCATTGCAATCACTGCCACGGGTGAGGGAACAATTGTTCTGACAACACGGATCCCTAGCACAGTCTTTTAAGGTGCCACAGTCACATTCTTCCCTCTGATCTATGATCTTGTCACCACAGCGAGAAGCTACATAAGGAAAATTACTGTATGGTACATTTGGTATACTCAAACAAGGATCCCACATAGAAACCCGCCTATACAGTTGGCTATATGTACAATTGCTCATCATATCTAGAAGACCAGGCTCAGGAGCCATGATGCAGTGCTCTCTTCGAAAACAGTGACAACCTGGACCATCGTGTACACAGCCCAGAACATGACCTATTGCATGTGCTGCAACAGTTGCAGCTAAAAATATGTGATAATTTAAAACAAATACAAACGATGCTCCCCAATTGGGGTTGCATATTCCTTCATGGGAGCTAAAATATGAGGACCCAACGATTTTATGTGCTGTGAAAAGCATTGAAGTATCATGAGGAATTTGTTTAAACCATCCCCACCATTTCCATAAACCAAATTCCCTTACTGCAGTTGCAGCATTAGGCCACCTATGTAAATTCACCTTATCCGAGCGATCCCATATGCACATAAGACGAATCAAAACCTCAAGTTGACCCTGGTAGAAAATGCTATGCAATATGTTGTTTATAAT
Source organism: Tursiops truncatus (assembly GCF_011762595.2). Taxonomy (NCBI): domain Eukaryota; kingdom Metazoa; phylum Chordata; class Mammalia; order Artiodactyla; family Delphinidae; genus Tursiops; species Tursiops truncatus. The sequence continues at coordinate 31,757,176 of NC_047035.1, read as the reverse complement.
CACTACATACTCTATTATACGTGTATGATTAGGGTTCCTAAGAAATAATGATCTAGAAACTGTGTAGTGAAGTTTTAAGTATTTCCTATGCGGCCACCACAAATACGCAGGACCTGCTCTAGGTATCTCAGCAGTCATCGGCTCCTCATATGCTTGATTTGTATCTTCACTTTCAATCTTACATTTTGCATCCTCTGCTGGTGTTTTTTGCGACACAAGCTGAGAAATCACATGCTCGAATTTGGAAGAAGCCTCCAGTGGTTTGATTTCGTAAGTGAAGTCATCCACCTGCAGCATGCCACGCAGACCCCCATAGCAGGTGTCCAGTGTGCCCATGGACCCAGGAACCCCTTCCAGGTAGCTAAAGTAGTAACAGTCTCGGGGGATAAAAGGGTAGTCCTCCTGCATGGCGCCTTGGTCGTTATCGGTGATAACAGGAAAATGCCTGGGCAGCAAGCTCTTCTTGACTCTCATGTGAAGCACGTGTCTTTGGCCACTGAAGCGAATCTTGTAGGAGAGCTGGCCTTGTGTTGCAGCTCCACGCACTCTGTGGGACACCTTCCTGGGGATCACAATTTCAGAGGAAGTGAAGCGCCAACCTGGGGGGTCATGGGAGCAGCAGGTCGGAAACAGGAGTAGCCAGAGCAGAGGCAGCCAGAGATCACCTGCCAGGTGGGCCTGGGCCCAGGCAGGCCCCATGAGTGAAGAAGCCTGTGACCAAAGAAATCCACTCCAGCGGGAGGCAGGCAAGACTATCCCTGCAACAGCAACTCCTAAAAAGCAGTCTAGTCCTGAGGAGAGCAGAGAGAGGCTGGAGGCTGGGCCTCCCCAGAGAGGTGGAGGAGGGAGGGGGAAGCTCTTACATAACAATGGTGTATTCATGAGGGGGAGGGGCTGTGCTAAGTGATCCTGGGGATCCTGGCACAGGGCTCTTAGAGAGGAGGAAACATGGGAGAAATTAGGAAAAACGGAGTGTATAGCTTGGGCTTAATGGTCCCACGGTCTCTTGGAGAAGTCACAGGGGAAGAATCAGTGGTTTGGTGCAATTTTAAGACAGTGATTGACATTTTTTCCCTGAAACCAAAATGAGACAAGGCTTCAATTTGTAATCAAGAAATTACGAAATGGAAGAGGAGAGTGGAAGCTTCTTTTTGTAAGAATTTTGAGGAAAGAATCAGATTCTCTCATACTTTATAAAAATGGAATGTGTTGGGGGTGATTTACGGAACAAAAGAATAAATAGTGTCACGAGTAGAAAAGGTAGGCTGGATAATAATAGTTTCTAATAAAGTTAAACTTATACTTGCCCTACGTCTCAGTGATTCCAGCCATAGGACGTTCCCCACAGCGATTCGTATGTGGATATTCATAGCAGCATTATTCACAAGTTTATTCCAGAGACTGGAAACAAACAACCAGTACTCAATAGATGAATGGCAAACAAAATGGCATATTCATTCAGTGGGATAATCCTCAATAAATCTGAACAAGTTTCCAACATGTGTAAGAACATGGATGTATCTATCTCATAGATATTATGATGATAGAAAGAAATCAGACCAAAGAAACTTCATATAGGACTTCATTTGTATGAAGTTCTGGAATAGTCCATAGTAATATAGGGGAATAGAATTTAAATCACTCTTTTCCTGATGTGAGGGAAGGGAGGGATGGAGGGAAGTTTCTGGAGTGATGGGAAACTTCTGAATCTTGATTGGGGTGTGCTCAAGATGAACGTTTGAAATCCTCACCCCCAAGGTGGTGGTATTAGCAGGTGGGGTCTTTGGAAGGTGATTAGTGCTTTTATAGAAGATGACTCAGAGAGATCCTTCACCCTTTTACCCTGTGTGGTTATGGTGAGAAGATGTCATTTATGAGCCAGGAAGTGCTTCTCACCAGACATTAAATCTGCTGGTGCCTTGATCTTGGACTTACTGGCCTCCAGAACTGAGAAATAAAGTTCTCTTATGTATAAGTCACCCAATAATGGTGTTTTGCTGCCTTAACATAATATAACATAAAATCGGTTCCTGGAAGTACTGTTGTAGGTAACAGTTACCTGAAATTGTGTGAATGGCATGGAACTAGGTATTGGATAGAGATTGGAAGAGTTTTGAGCAGAAGACTAGAAAGCCTACAGTGCTGTGGACAGACTCTCGGTGACAGCCTAGAAAGAAAAGAGAAAAGTTGCATAGAAAACCCCCAACCTCCTTAGAAAGTACCTTAGAAAATACCTAGGTAATCTTGAACAGATTGGTAGGATATGGACTGGAAAGGCCATACTAATGAGGCAGAAATGGGGATTATGTTATTGGACAATGGAGGAAAAGCCATTTGTTATCAAGTAGCAAAGAAATTGGCTGGAGTGGGTTTGGCTGGAGTGGGTTTGTGTCCTAGTGTTTTGTGGAATGTACAACTTTAGAAAATAAGTTGGATATTTAACTGGGGAAATATCTCAGCAAAGTGTTGAAGGAGTGGCTGGCTTATTTCCTTTTGCTATAAGCTTCTAGTAAAATGTAGGAAGAGAAAAGTGATTTAAAGATGGAATTATTCATCAAAGAACAGTGGAACTTTAAAGATTTGGAAAATTCCCAGGCCATCCATATAGAAAAGACTGAGAAAGCATGGTCTGAATAGAACACTAAGGATGTGGTCAAGCAAACCACTTGATAAGATTAGTAAGTCATCTCCACAAGTCAGGAGCTATGTACAAGACAATAGCAGAATCACCCCCTTGCTCCAAAGGGTGATCCAGAGATCATCAGATCAATTTCAAAGGAGGGGTCTCCAGTGCCTTCAGGACCTTTTCATGCCTTATCAGAGGCATGACAGAGTTGCCACACACTTGGGTTCCGTTCCCAGCACTCCACAGCACAGGCAACAGTAGCCACTCCTCTAGAAGGCACAGACAGCAGGCTTTGGCAGTGTCCACGCTGGGCATTCTCCATTGGTGTGCAAATTCCACCCAGATTTTGAAGGATGGAGATTACTGGAGCCGAGGGCCTATGACCCTGGAGAGGCGGCCACCTTACAGAGCACACACTAGGGTAGTACCCAGCAGAGCCATGGGGGCAGGTCACTTCCAGGACCCCAGACTAGTAGAACCACTGCACATTATTTAAGCCTGGGGAGCCACAGGCATATGACTTCAGTCCATGAGAACTGCAGTGTGGGCTGTGCTCAGCAAAACCATGGGGCAGGCCTCCAGGAGTCTTGGATGTCCAACCTAGAACTGCCAGCCCAGTGTATCTGGAAGGCAGGACCTTCACTCCAATGGATCCGGAAGTGAAACAAAATCCCCAGTGTGCCTAGAGGGAAGAACACGGAGCCAAAGAGAATTAATTATTCTCTTGCCTTAAGATTTTGGACATACTTGGGACTGGTCGCTCCTTTCTTCTTTCCTATTTCTCCCTTTTGGAATGAGAGTGTCCATCCTGTGCCTGTCCCACCATTGTATTTTAGAAACATAATTTGTGTGACTTTAAAAAAAAATTATTCAGGGAGTTCCCTGGTGGCCTAGTGGTTAGGATTCTGGGATTTCACTGCTGTGGCCTGGGTTCAATCCCTGGTCAGGGAACTTAGATCCCACAAGTCACATAGTGTGGTGAAAAAAAAATTATTCAGAAATATCCCTATATAATTTAAAGATAAAGATTGAGGCTTTGGGGAGGACCTTCAAGGAGTAAGGAGGAGTAAGACGTGGTGATCACCTTCTTCCCCACAAATACATAAAAAATACATCTACATGTGGAGCAACTCCTACAGAACATCTACCGAACACTGGCAGAAGACCTCAGACTTCCCGAAAGGCAAGAAACTCCCCACATACATGGTCATGTGGCTGACATGGTCTTGGTGCTCCAGCCAGGTGTCAGGCCTGAGCCTCTGAGGTGGGAGAGACGAGTTCAAGACATTGGATCACCATACACCTCCTGGCCGCACTTAATATCAACCAGTGAGAGCTCTCCCAAAGATCTCCGTCTCAATGCTAAGACCCAGCTCCACTCAAGGATCAGCAAGCTACAGTGCTGGACACCCCATGCCAAACAACTAGCAAGATAGGAATACATCCCACCCATTAGCAGAGAGGCTGCCTAAAATCATAATAAGTTCACAGATACCCCAAAACACACCACTGGATGTGGTCCTGTCCACCAGAAAGACAAGATCCAGGCTCATCCACAATAACACAGGCACCAGTCCCCTCCACCAAGAAGCGTACACAAGCCACTGAACCAACCTTACCCACTGGAGGCAGACACCAAAAACAATGGGAACTAGGAACCTGCAGCCTGCAAAAAAGGAGACATCAAACACAGTAAGTTAAGCAAATGAGAAGACAGAGGAATACTCAGCAGATGAAGGTAAAAGTAAAAACCCACCAGACGAAACAAATGAAGGGAAATAGGCAGTCTACCTGAAAAAGAATTCAGAGTAATGGTAGTAAAGATGATCCAAAATCTTGGAAATAGAATGGAGAAAATACAAGAAACGTTTAACAAGGACCTAGAAGAAAAAAACCGAACAAACTATGATGAAAAACACAATAAATGAAATTTAAAATTCTCTAGAAGGAATCAATAGCAGAATAACTGAGGCAGAAGAATGGATAAGTGACCTGGAAGATAAAATAGAGGAAATAACTACTGCAGAGCAGAATAAAGAAAAAAGAATGAAAAGAATTGAGGACAGTCTCAGAGACCTCTAGGAGAATATTAAACGCACCAACATTCAATTATAGGGGTCCCAGAAGAAGAAGGGAAAAACAAAGGGATTGAGAAAATATTTGAAGAGATTATAGTTGAAAACTTCCCTAATACGGGAAAGGAAATAGTCAATCAGGTCCAGGAAGCACAGAGAGTCCCATACAGGATAAATCCAAGGAGAAACATGTCAAGACACATATTAATCAACATATCAAAAATTAAATACAAAGAAAAAATATTAAAAGCAGCAAGGGAAAAGCAAAAAATAACATAAAAGGGAATCCCTATAAGGTTAACAGCTGATCTTTAGCAGAAACTCTACAAGCCAGAAGGGAGTGGCAGGACATATTTAAAGGGATGAAAGGGAAAAACCTACAACCAAGATTGCTCTACCCAGCAAGGATCTCATTCGGATTTGACGGAGAAATTAAAATCTTTACAGACAAGCAAAAGCTAAGAGAATTCAGCATCACCAAACCAGCTTTACAACAAAGGCTAAAGGAGCTTCTCTAGGCAGGAAACACAAGAGAAGGAAAAGACCTACAATAACAAACCCCCCAAAATTAAGAAAATGCTAATAGGAACATACATATCGATAATTACCTTAAATGTAAATGGATTAAATGATCCAACCAAAAGACATAGACTGGCTGAATGGATACAAAAACAAGACCCGTATATATGCTGTCTACAAGAGACCCATTTCAGACCTAGGGACACATAGAGACTGAAAGTGAGGGGATGGAAAAATATATTCCATGCAAATGGAAATCAAAAGATAGCTGGAGTAGCAATTCTCCTATCAGACAAATACACTTTAAAATCAAGACTATTACAAGAGACAAAGAAGGACACTGCATACTGATCAAGGGACCAATCCAAGAAGAAGATATAACAACTGTAAATATTTATGCATGCAATATAGGAGCACCTCAATATATAGGGCAAATGCTAACAGCCATAAAGGGGGAAATCGACAGTAAACAAAAATAGTAGGGGACTTCAACACCCCACTTTCACCAATGGACAGATCCTCCAAAATGAAAATAAATAAGGAAACACAAGCTTTAAATATCACATTAAACAAGATGGACTTAATTGATATTTACAGGACATCCCATCAAAAACCAGCAGAATACGCTTTCTTCTCAAGTGCTCATGGGACATTCTCCAGGATGGATCATATCTTTGGTCACAAATCAAGGCTTTGTAAATTTAAAAAACTGAAATCTTATCAAGTATCTTTTCTGACCACAATGCTATGAGACTAGATATCAATTACAGGAAAAAAAATCTGTAAAAAATACAAACACATGGAGGCTAAACAATACAGTACTTAATAACCAAGAGATCACTGAAGAAATCAAAGAGAAAATCAAAAAATACCTAGAAAAAAAATGACAATGAAAATACGATGACCCAAAACCCATGGGATGCAACAAAAGCAGTTCTAAGAGGGAAGTTTACAGCAGTACAATCCTACCTCAAGAAGCGAGAAACTTCTCAAATAAACAACCTAAACTTACACTTAAGGCAATTAGAGAAAAAGAACAAAAAAACCCCAAAGTTAGCAGAAGGAAAGAAATCATAAAGATCAGATCAGAAATAAATGAAAAAGAAATGAAGGACACAATAGCAAAGATCAATAAAACTAAAAGCTGGTTCTTTAAGAAGATAAACAAAGTTGATAAACCATTAGCCAGACTCATCAAGAAAAAAAGGGAGAAGACTCAAATCAATAGAATTAGAAATGAAAAAGAAGTAATAACTGACACTGCAGAAATACAAAAGATCATGAGAGATTGTTACAAGCAACACTATGCCAATAAAATGGACAACCTGGAAGAAATGGACAAATTCTTAGAAAAGCACAAAATTCCGAGACTGAACCAGGAAGAAATAGAAAATATAAACAGACCAATTACAAACACTGAAATTGAAACTGTGATTAAAAATCTTCCACCAAACAAAAGCCCAAGACCAGATGGCTTCACAGGCGAATTCTATCAAACATTTAGAGAAGAGCTAACACCTATCCTTCTCAAAATCTTCCAAAATATAGCAGAGGGAGGAACACTCACCAACTCATTCTATGAGGCCACCATCACCCTGATACCAAAACCAGACACAGATGTCACAAAGAAAGAAAACTACAGGCCAATATCACTGATGAACATAGATGCAAAAATCCTCAACAAAATACTAGCAAACAGAATCCAACAGCACATTAAAAGGATCATACACCACGATCAAGTGGGGTTTATCCCAGGAATGCTAGAATTCTTCGATATATGCAAATCAATCAATGTGATACACCATATTAACAAATTGAAGGAGAAAAACCATATGATCATCTCAATAGGTGCAGAAAAATCTTTCGACAAAATTCAACATCCATTTATGGTAAAAACCCTCCAGAAAGTAGGCATAAAGGGAACTTACCTCAACATAATAAAGGCCATATATGACAAACCCACAGCCAACATCATTCTCAATGATGAAAAACTGAAATCATTTCCACAAAGATCATGAACAAGACAAGGTTGCCCACTCTCACCACTATTATACAACATAGTTTTGGAAGTTTTAGTGACAGCAATCAAAAAAGAAAAAGAAATAAAATGAATCCAAATCAGAAAAGAAGAAGTAAAACTGTCACTTGCAGATGACATGATATTTTACATAGAGAATCCTAAAGGTGTTACCAGAAAACTACTAGGGCTAATCAATGAATTTGGTAAAGTAGCAGGACACAAAATTAATGCACAGAAATCTCTTCCATTCCTATACACTAACAATGAAAGATCAGAAAGAGAAATTAAGGAAACAATCCCATTCACCACTACAACAAAAAGAATAAAATACTTAGGAATAAATCTGCCTAGGGAGGTAAAAAGCCTTTACTCAGAAAACTATAGGACACTGATGAAAGAAATCAAAGATGATACAAACAGATGGAGAAATATACCATGTTCTTGGATTGGGAGAATCAACACTGTGAAAATGACTATACTACCCAAAGCAATCTACAGATTCAATGCAATCCCTATCAAACTACCAATGGCATTTTTCACCAAAATAGAACAAAACATTTCACAATTTGTATGGAAACACAAAAGACCCCGAATAGCCAAAGCAATCTTGAGAAAGAAAAACGGAGCTGGAGGAATCAGGCTCCCTGGCTTCAGACTGTACTACAAAGCTACAGTAATCAAGACCATATGGTACTGGCACAAAAACAGAAATGTAGATCAATGGAACAGGACAGAAAGCCCAGAGCTAAACCCATGCACATATGGTCACTTGATCTTTTTTTTTTTTTTTTTTTTTGTGGTACACGGGCCTCTCACTGTTGTGGCCTCTCCCATTGTGGAGCACAGGCTCTGGATGCGCAGGCTCAGCGGCCATGGCTCATGGGTCTAGCCACTCTGTGGCATGTGGGATCTTCCCGGACTGGGGCACGAACCCGTGTCCCCTGTATCGGCAGGGGGACTCTCAACCACTGCACCACCAGGGAAGCCCTGGTCACTTTATCTTTGATAGAGGAGGCAAGAATATACAATGGAGAAAAGACAGCCTCTTCAATAAGTGGTGCTGAGTAAACTGGATAGCTATATGTAAAAGAATGAAATTACAACACTCCCTAACACCATACACAAAGATAAACTCAAAATGGATTAAAGACCTAAATGTAAGGCCAGACACTATAAATTTCTTAGAGGAAAACATAGGCAGAACACCCTATGACATAAATCACAAGATACTTTTTGACCCACCTCCTAGAGAAATGGAAATAAAAACAAAAATAAAAAAATGGGACCTAATGAAACTTAAAAGCTTATGCACAGCAAAGGAAACCATAAACAAGATGAAAAGACAACCCGAATGGGAGAAAATATTTGCTAATGAAGCAACTGACAAAGGATTAATCTCCAAAATATACAAGCAGCTCATGCAGCTCTATATCAAAAAAACAAACAACCCAATCAAAAAATGGATGGAATACCTAAATAGACATTTCTCCAAAGAAGATATACAGATTGCCAACAAACACATGAAAAGATGCTCAACATCACTAATCATTAGAGAAATGCAAATCAAAACTACAATGAGGTATCACCTCACACCAGTCCGAATGGTCACCATCAAAAAATCTACAAACAACAAATGCTGGAGAGGGTGTGGAGAAAAGCAAACCCTTTTGCACTGTTGGTGGGAATGTACATTGATACAGCCACTATGGAGAACAGTATGGAGGTTCCTTAAAAAACTAAAAATAGAACTACCATATGACATAGCAATCCCACTACTGGGCATATAACCTGAGAACACTATAATTCAAAAAGAGTCATGTACCACAATGTTCATTTGCAGCACTATTTACAATAGCCAGTACATGGAACCAACCTAAATGTCCCTGAACAGATGAATGGATAAAGAAGATGTGGCACATATATACAATGGAATAGTACTCAGCCATAAAAAGAAACAAAATTGAGTTATTTGTAGTGAGGTGGGTGGACCTAGATTCTGTCATACAGAGTGAAGTAAATCAGAAAGAGAAAAAAATACCATATGCTAACACATTTATATGGAATCTAAAAAAAAATGATTCTGATGAACCTAGGGGCAGGACAGGAATAAAGATGATGACATAGAGAATGGACCTGAGGACATAGGGAGTGGGAAGTGTAAGCTGGGATGAAGTGAGAGAGTGGCATGGGCATATATACACTATCAAATGTAAAATAGATAGCTAGTGGGAAGCAGCTACATTGCACAGGGTGATCAGCTCGGTGCTGTGTGACCACCTAGTGTGGTGGGATATGGAGGGTGGGAGGGAGATGCAAAAGGGAGGGGATATGGGGATATATGTATAGATATAGCTGATTCAATTCGTTATACAGCACAAAGTAACACAACATTGTAAAGCAATTATACTCCAATAAAGATGTGAAAAAAATTAAAAATAAAATAAAAACAGTAGTGGGAAAAAAAAGAGATTGAGGCTTTCACTGAAGGTGGTTTGAACTTATCTGGGCCATTATGTGACTGATGTCACCTTTCAATCATCTTTTCTTCCTGTTTCCTCAGGTCATGATCTCCCAATGTCCAGTGTAGCATCTCATTTATTTCTAGAGTGATTAAATTTCTGGAGGCTTAGACGTCTGAGATCAGAGTGCCATCATGGTTGGGTTCTGGTGAGAGCTGTCTTTAGGGTTCCAGGCTGCTGAATTCTCCTTGTATCTTCTCATGGCTTAAAGAGACTTGTGTGTGTGTGTGTGTGTGTGTGTGTGTGTGTGTGTGTGTGTCCCATAAGAAGTTTATTGTGTCTTCAAGACCCTACAATGTAGACTCTTCTCCCAGAGAAGGGTCTTTCAGAGACAGGGACCCATTATCCATATGAGTTGCTCATTTGTCATTTTCATAAACAGCGGGGATCCTCCTCTTGTATTTCTTAACCTCCTGGATTCCCCATGTTACACATGATAAAACACTACAAATGGCAACGTGATGTGAAGGATGGACACCCAAGTGCAGTGCAGTGTGTTGAGGATGCGCTTGTTGAAACACTGCAGTAAGCGTGCTGCTGGAAAAGGGGAACAAGGTCATCATGTGCTGCATCCCCATCAGATTCCCAGACTTGCAGCAGACCATGATCACAGTGGTGCCTGAGTCATCTCACCCACTACGGTTGTGGGAAGCCACCTGCTTTTTTCTTTTTTTTTCTAGTATTTTCTTTTCCACTTCCAAGGTAATCAAGGCAGAAGAAAAGAGAACTTACTGTCTTATCAGAGAGTAGAAGGTATTTTGTTGAATAATATAAAGAGTTAACAGTCTGGCACTGTGTCATCTTAAACATGAAAGGATGTTGTAGTGAGACATATTGAATATTCCAGTAAAACTATTGTGATGATAGTCCCTGTGCTAAAAGACCCCCATATTTTTTTCAAATTAAATCATAAACAGTATTTGAGTATTGATATCTTTATTCCCATTCTACCAAAAAGAAAACAAAGAACATGAACAATTTATCTACTAGTCAGAAAAAAAAAGGTTTATAACTAAAAAAGAAAAACAAAAACAAATCTTTACTCTCTAAGAGCTGTTGATTGCTGAAATCACTTAAATTAGAGATGTCAGTGGAATTTTAGCAGTAAATAAAGTAATTCCTATACATGTTCATATGGAGACAAAAGGCAGCTGCTCCAATTTACTGATTCTCTTTTGAAATTGTTTTTTGTATAAAAAATTTTTAATTTTGTTACAGTCAAATGTGTCAATCTAATGTTCTTTTATATTTACTGGGTTTTATATTTTCGCTTGAGATAACTTTGAGATAATCCTTTTTATTTTCTGGGATTATGTTGACTTCAGTTTTCATGCTTAAATTTGGAATTTATTTTGCTATAAAAAATTAAATAGAAATCCAACCATATGTTTTTTCAAATGGCTAGCCAGTTAGCCCAATACACTTTACTGAATAAGTCATTGTTCACTGCTTTAGTGGTGAATTAAGATTCTGTATTATATTTTAAAGTTAATTTGTTAGAGTCATATTATTTTCCTTGCAAATTTTTACAAGAAGCTGTAACTTTTGCAATATTTCTAATTTGAGGAAAAGCTGCATTGTTATTTTATGTTGGCTGAGTTAATTAGGGCTGAGTATGTCAATTATATCAAGATTAGTGGATAAAATTAACCTCCTTATAACAAACATAGAGTCTTACCTACTCTCTAAATTTGGGTTCCCCAAAAAGCATGTGCTGAGACCAGGGTTTAGGTGGAGTTAGTTTATTTGGGAAGCACAAAAAAAAGTATATTATGAGCAAGTTTCCACTGTGGGCTACTGGAGCCATTCCCTGTGGACTCTCTAAGTCATGTGAAACACACCTTGGAATATTCCTCCATGGTGTAGGAGAAAGCTGTCAGGAAAAGAAGTGAGATACAGCATTTGAAATAGGAAACTGTCAGAGAATGGAAACTGTCTCCTGCAGCTGCCAGTGAACTAAGGTGGAACAGGGGGATGTAGAGTGGACCATCATATACTGTACCCAGAGTCTCTAGAAAATAGATGCTGAGGCAAGGATTAAATGCATATGTATCTTCTGTAGTATGGTGACAATTCTTATACAGACTAGTGGCTTCCTACTTTACAGGAGTGTATTTGGCCCATCCATGGAGCAGGCTAGGAGCAAAAAGGAGTGAATACATCTGGAAGCAACTCTTAACCAACGAGAAATGTTTTGCGAATAAATCTCACAGTTTCCCCAGTCCTCATGGGACAATTCTGAGGTATCTGACAGTGTCTCTCAGAGAGTCCACAGTAGAATTGTGTCCTAGTTGCTCATGTGGTCACTCACCCATTAATGTATGCTTGATTTGCTTTTATCCCTTTCCTGTCTCAGTTTCCCACTCCTTTACCATGCACTCAAATCTTGGAATTTCATCCCAAATAAACTGCTCATACTCAAATTCTTGTCTCAGGATCCATTTCTAACAGTTGATACAAGAAGTGTTCCTTCAAAGAAGGATCCATAAGATGTGAGATTTTAGAATTGGATCAGTTACTTAGATTGCAACTAGAACACATAGTCCAGCCAGTAGAAACTAGTGTGCAGTAACATTGTAAACTAAGACTCTCACTTGTGGTGTGCTGGGATGAGGTACAGACAGAAGTAGTGCCCTGGATTATACATTACTCCTGGTATCTGAATTAGAAATGCAAGAATTATGAGGTTAGTTAACTAGTGAAGAAGCCATGAAGAAAGAAAATTGCAGGTTCAGGTTAAAAAATGTGAGTGTGGTGTGACTGTCCCAAGACCTCTATGACAATGTTTACAGAGAATCTCATCCTACAGACTGTACTGAAAATAATACCCAATATTTGTCATAAATGTGCAGAATTATAAAGATCACTGGGTTTAGATGTCTGGTATGTTCTCCTAAAAAATCAAAGGTCCTATTAGAGGAGAATTGTTATCCTAAGATTTTGGATGAGGACATCTGAGGGGATGCATTTGAAAACTTGAATTGTGAGGTTTTCTTGAACACTCTGGGCCAGGAGAACTCATTCCTTAACACTTGCTAGAAGAGAGCAGTCTCTCATTGCCTGGAGACCATGCTTCACCAAAGACTACGCTTACCCTCCTGAAGATCTGTCCTTAATTTCCCCTCATAGCATCTAGACCTATAACTAGGGTCAGTCCTCAAAGTGGCCCAAGTGGGGCTGTACAGTTCTTAGTATGAGAGGAACTGGATCCTTTCTCAAGAGAATGTAGGGAACTGGCTAACATATACCATTAGAAGCCAGAAGGATATATATAGGAATATATCCTGAGGATACTGGATCAGGAGAAATAGAATATAAGATTATATAGGGGAAAGCTTTTACTTGTTAAATTTTTTAATTTTTTATATTTCATTAATGTGTCATTCATTCTTCCATGAATGCTATAGATTTTAGCCTAATGAAATATCTTTTTCCAGTACTTCTAATTGTCCATGCTCTTATTTCTATTCATGTTTCATTAAAAAATTTTTTTATCGGAGTATAGTTGATTTATAATGTTGTATTAGTTTCGGATGTACAGCAAAGTGAATCAGTTATACATATAACCACTCTTTTTTTAGATTCTTTTCCCATATAGGCCATCACAGAGTATTGAGTAGAGTTCCCTGTGCTATACAGTAGGTTCTTATTAGTTATCTATTTTATATGTAATACTGTGTATATGTCTATCTCAATCTCCCAATTTATCCCTCCCCACACTTATCCCCTGGTAACCATAAGTTTGTTTTCTACATCTGTGACTCTACTTCTATTTTGTAAATAAGTTCATTTGTACCCCCTCTTTTTTATATTCCACATATAAGTGATATCATATGATATTTGTCTTTCTGTGTCTGACTTACTTCACTCAGTATGACAATCTGTAGGTCCATCCATGTTGCTGAAAATGGCATTATTTCATTCTTTTTTTATTGCTGAGTAATATTCCATTGTGTATATGTACCACATCTTCTTTATCCATTCCTCTGTTGATGGCCATTTAGGATGCTTCCATGTCCTGGTTATTGTAAATAGTGCTTCAGTGAAAATTGGGGTGCATGTATGTTTTCGAATTATGGTTTTCTCAGGGTATATGCCCAGGAGTGGGATTCCTGGGTCATATGGTAATTTTAGTTTTTTAAGAAACCTCCATACTGTTCTCCATGGCGTCTGTACCAATTTATATTCCCCCCAGCGGTGTAGGAGGTGATACCTCACTGTAGTTTCGATTTGCATTTTCTAATAATTAGTGACGTTGAGCATCTTTTCACGTGCTTGTTGGCCATCTGTATGTCTTCTTTGGAGAAATGCTTATTTAGATCTTCCCCCCATTTTTTTGATTGGGTTATTTGCTTTTTTGATATTGAGCTGCATGAGCTGTTTGTATACTTTGGAGATTAATCCCTTGTCAGCTGCTTTATTTGCAAATATTTTCTCCCAGTCTGAGGGTTGTCCTTATATAGGGAAAAGCTTTTAAATAAGGAAGTTCTTAGGACTTAACATTCTTGCAAGGATGCCCAGAGCTTATCCTCATGTGCTGCTGGAATTATTGCATCTTCATGACTTGGAAATGTTGGTGGACTATAATAATTGAGGTGGAAATGCTAGAACTACTTTGGCAGTTAAGTGAATTTGGGGGTCAGAATATTCAGGGAAGAAGGCTTGTTAGGAAATGGATTTACTACAAATGACCAGAGAAATCACTGCTGACCTTGTTTATCTGGAGGTCCTAGAGGACACCATCTTCACTCAAGCTGTAAGAAATTCACTTGTCAGAGGAAAGCAGGCATCATTGGGACCTCAGTGGTAGCTGTCTTTGTAGGCCAGATATGATGGCCTACAATAATAGTAGAAAAAAGGAGACAGCCCTTAACTAAAAACAACGGTGGACATAATTACTGTGATGGCCAGTAAGACTGTAATTGCAAACATTGGGCCCTGACATAAGTGTATTTGATGCTATCTCTAATAGATTTTGGTTCTCCTAGGGATGAGATAGCTGGGCAGGTAATGAGGGCATTTATTACTTTACACAGCCAATAAAAGATCAAAAGCTGGTGATCAATAGACTAATGAAACTTCTGCAATGGGCATCTCTTGTCCAGTTTTCAGACCGAAGTCAGAATATCACCGATCTTTTATTGACAATTAAAGGAGAGACCAGGTATTTTTTAGGAAGGACCCTGAAATGTCATCACAAATATATAAAATAAATATTCCCCTGACTTGTTCCCCCAACAGGACCTTGTTTCCCAAAGGGGCATGTTCGTCAAGTGGATACACATGTACCAGAGTAACCACTCAATGGGGAAAGAGGGAATACTCAGACTATCAGATGCAAGGTCTGACCTGACACAGATACCACAGAAACCAAAATGCCTCATGAAGGAGACCATATAAGAAATAAAATCCTGATCCAACGGCATCTCACAATGGGTCCAATGGGCACATGAACCCATTCTGTGGTAATTTCCCTGGGTCCTGAGTGCCTAAACTCAGAAGTTGACAGTATCCTCAAAGTGGTTCTTTGGTCTATGGAGTAAAAGTTATAGTGGAAGGAAATACCGAGTAAGAGGACCTAAAAATTTTCCCCACATCCATGCACCTCCAGCCAAAATAGTAAAACAGAAGGACTAATACATCATGAGTGAAAGAGAAGATCACTAATGACTTAAAGGTTGAAAAGTGGTGATCCACATCACATTCTCATTTAATTTACTGCTTTTCTGCTGCAAAGATCAAATAAGTCTTGGTGAATTACCATAAACTTACCCAAGTAGAGGCCTCAAACATGCATAGCATGCTGGGTATATTAACTTTACTGGAAGAAATCAGCACAGTATCTGGCACATGATATATACCCATTGATCTGACAGATACATTATTTTCAGTCTCTATCAGGAAGGAAGATCAAAAGCAGTTAGCATTCTCTTGGGATAGAAAGCAGTATACATTCAAAATCTCACTTCAAGGCTATGTTAACCCTTCTCTTCTCTGCCACAATATAGCTTAAAAATAATTTGATCATCTTGACACTCCTCAGAACATCACACTTGTCCACTATATTATGGTATCAGGTTAATCAAGGGAATCCCCATAAGGTTATCAGCTGAATTTTCAGCAGAAACTCTTCAGGCCACAAGGGAGTGGCATGATATCCTTAAAGTGATGAAAAAGAAAAAGCTGCAACCAAGATGACTGTACCCAGCAAGGATCTCATTCAGATTCGATGGAGAAATCAAAAGCTTTTCATACAAGCAAGAGCTAAGAGAATTCAGCACCACCAAACCAGCTTTACAACAATGCTAAAGGAACTTCTCTAGGTGCAAAACACAAGAGAAGAAAAGGCCCACAGAAACAAACCCAGAACAATTAAGAAAATGGTAATAGGAACATACATATCGATAATAACCTTGAGTGTAAATGGAGTAAATGTTCTGAACAAAAGACACAGGCTGGCTGAATAGGTACAGAAACAAGACCCATATATATGCTGTCTACAAGAGACCCACTTCAGACCTAGGGACACATACAGACTGAAAGCAAGGGGGTGGAAAAAGATATTCCATGCAAATGGAAATCAAAAGAATGCTGGAGTAGCAATACTCATATCAGATAAAATAGACTTTAAAATAAATACTGTTACAAGGAATAAGGAAGAACAATACATAATGGTCAAGGGATCAATCCAAGAAGAAGATATGACAGTTATAAATATATATGCACCCAACATAGGAGCATCTCAATACATAAGGCAAATGCTAACAACCATAAAAGGGGAAATTGACAGTAACACAGTAATAGTGGGGGACTTTCTAACACCCCACTTACACCAATGGACAGATCATCCAAAAAGAAAATAAATAAGGAAACACAGCTTTAAATGACACAATAGACCAGATAGATTTAATTGATATTTATAGGACATTCCATCCAGAAACAGCAGATTACATTTTCTTTTCAAGTGCTCATGGAACATTCTCCAGGATAGATCACATCTTGGGTCACAAATCAAGCCTCAGAAAATTTAAGAAATTGAAATTATATCAAGCATCTTTTCTGACCAAAATGCTATGAGATTGGAAATCAATTACAGGAAAAAAACCCTGTAAAAAACACAAATACATGGAGGCTAAACAGTGCAGTACTAAATAACCAAGAGATCACTGAAGAAATCAAAGAGGAAATCAAAAATTACATAGAAACAAGTGACAACAAAAACACAACAACCCAAAACCTATGGGATGCAGCAAAAGCAGTTCTAAGAGGGAAGTTTATAGCAATTCAATCTTACCTCAAGAAACAAGAAAAATCTCTAACCTTACACGTAAAGCAACTAGAGAAAGAAGAGCAAAGAAAGCCCAAAGACAGTAGAAGGAAAGAAATCATAAAGATCAGAGCAGAAATAAATGAAATAGAAATGAAGAAAACAATAGCAAAGATCAAAAAAACTAAACGTTGGTTCTTTGAGAAGATAAACAAAATTGATAAGCCTATAGCCAGACTCATTAAGAAAAAAAGAGAGAGAATGCAAATCAATAAAATTAGAAATGAAAAAGGAGAAATCACAACTGACACTGCAGAAATACAAAGGATTATAATAGACTACTACAAACAACTATATGCCAGTAAAATGGACAACCATGAAGAAACGGACAAATTCTTGGAAAGGTACAATTTTCCAAGACTGAACCAGGAAGAATTAGAAAATACAAAAAGACATATCGCAAAATGAAATTTAAACTGTAATTAAAAATCTTCCAACAAACAGAGTCCAGGACCAGATGGCTTCGCAGGCGAATTCTATCAAATATTTAGAGAAGAGATAGCACCTATCCTTCTCAAACTCTTCCAAAATATTGCAGAGGGAAGAACACTCCAAAATTCATTCTATGAAGCCACCATCACCCTGATACCAAAACCAGACAAAGATATAACAAAAAAAGAAAAGTACAGACCAGTATCACTGATGAAGGTAGATGCAAAAATCCTCAACAAAATACTAGCAAACAGAATCCAACAGCACATTATAAGGATCATACACCATGATCAAGTGGGATTTATCCCAGGAATGCAAGGATTCTTCAATATATGCAAATCAAACAATGTAAAACACCATATTAACAAATTAAGGAATAAAAGCCATATGATCATCTCAATAGATGCAAAAAAGCTTTTCACAAAATTCAACACCAATTTATGATAAAATGTCTCCAGAAAATGGGCATAGGGGGAACCTACCTCAACATAATAAAGTGTATATATGAGAAACCCACAGCAAACATCATGCTCAATGGTGAAAAACTGAAAGTATTTCCACTAAGATCAGGAACAAGACAAGGATGCCCACTCTCGCCATTCTTATTCAACATAGTTTTGGAAGTCCTAGCCATGGCAATCAGAGAAGAAAGGAAATAAAAGGAATCCAAATTAGAAAAGAAGAAGTAAAACTGTCACTGTTTGCAAATGACATGATACTATACATAGAAAATCCTAAAGATGCAACTAGAAAACTTCTAGAACTAATCAATGAATTTGGTAAGGTTGCAGGATACAAAATCAATGCACAGAAATCTCTGGCATTCCTATACACTAATGACAAAAAATCAGAAAGAGAAATTAAGGAAATAATCCCATTTACCATCTCAACAAAAAGAATAAATACCTGGGAATAAACCTACCTAAGGAGGCAAAATACTTGTACTCAGAGAACTATAAAACACTGATGAAAGAAATCAAAGATGATATAAACAGATGGAGAAGTATACCATGTTCTTGGATTGGAAGAATCAATATTGTGAAAATGACTATACTACCCAAAGCAATCTACAGATTCAATGCAATCCCTATCAAACTACCAATGGTATTCTTCACAGAATTAGAACAAAAAATGTTACAATCTGTATGGAAAAACAAAAGACCTTGAATAGCCAAAGCAATCTTGAGAAAGAAAAATGGAACTGGAGGAATCAGGCTCCCTGACTTCAAACTATACTACAAAGCTACAGTAATGAAGACAGTATGGTGCTGATACAAAAACAGAAATATAGATCAATGGTACAGAATAGAAAGCCCAGAGATAAACCCACACACATATGGTCACCTAATTTATGACAAAGGAGGCAAGGATATACAATGGAGAAAAGACAGTCTCTTCAATAAGTGGTGCTGGGAAAACTGGACAGCTGCATGTAAAAGAATGAAATTAGAACACTCCCTAACACCATGCACAAAAATAAACTCAAAATGGATTAAAGACAGAAATGTAAGGCTGGACACTATAAAACTCTTAGAGGAAAACATAGGAAGAACACTCTTTGACATAAATCATAGCAAGATCTTTTTTGACTCACCTCCTAGAGTAATGAAAATAAAAACAAAAAACAAATGGGACCTAATGAAACTTAAAAGGCTTTGCACAGCAAAGGAACCCACAAACAAGACAAAAAGACAGCTCTCTGAATGGGAGAAAATATTTGCAAATGAAGCAATGGACAAAGGATTAATCTCCAAAATATACCAAGAGCTCATGCAGCTCAATGTCAAAAACAACAAACAACCCAATTAAAAAATGGGTGGGGGGCTTCCCTGGTGGCACAGTGGTTGAGAGTCCGCCTGCTGATGCAGGGGACACGGGTTCATGCCCCGGTCGGGGAGGATCCCACATGCCGTGGAGAGGCTGGGCCTGTGAGCCATGGCCACTGAGCCTGCACGTCCGGAGCCTGCGCTCCGCAACGGGAGAAGCCACAACAGTGAGAGGCCCACGTACCGCAAAAAAAAAAAAAAAAAAAAAATGGGTGGAAGACCTAAATAGACATTTCACCAAAGAAGACGTACAGATGACCAAGAGGCACATGAAAAGATGCTCAACATCACTAATTGTTAGAGAAATGCAAATCAAAACTACAATGATGTATCACCTCACACTGGTCAGAATGGCCACCACCAAAAAACCTACAGCAATAAATGCTAGAGAGGGTTTGGATAAAAGAGGACACCTTTGCACTGTTGTTGGGAATGTAAATTGATACAGCCACTATGGAGAACAGTATGGAGGTTCCTTAATAAACTAAAAATAGAACTACCATAGGACCCAGCAATTCCACTACTGGGTATATACTCAAAGAAAACCATAACTCAAAAGGACACATGTATCCCAATGTTCATCACAGCACTATTTACAATAGCCACGACATGGAAACAACTCTAATGTTCAACAACAGATGAATGGATAAAGAAGACGTGGTACATATATATAATGGAATATTACTCAGCCATATAAAGGAACAAAATTGGGTCATTTGTAGAGATGTGGATGGACCTAGAGTCTGTTATACAGAGTGAAGTAAGCCAGAAAGAGAAAAACAAATATCATATATTAACACCTATATGTGGAATCTAGAAAAATGGTAGAGATGAACCTACTTTTAGGGCAGGAATAGAGACATAGATATAGAGAATGGACATGTGCACACATTGGGGGAAGGGGAAGGTGGGACTAATTGGGAGATTAGGTTGCCATAAATACACTACCATATGTAAAATAGCTAGTGGGAACCTGCTGTATAGCACAGGGAGCTCAGCTTGGTGCTCTGTGATGACTTAAATGTGTGGGATGGGGGGTAGGAGGGAGGTCCAAGAGGGAGGGAATATAGGTATACATATAGCTGACTCACTTCATTGTACAGCAGAAACTAACACAACATTGTAAAGCAATTTTACTCCAATAAAAAATAATAATAAATGTTAGCTACACAAACACTAATCATAAGAAAGTACAGTTGATAAATTGACACCAGAAAAAGTTGACTTCAGGACAAAAAATTACTACCAGAGATTGAGAGGGACATTTTGCAATGATAAAAAGGTCACTTCATCAAGAAAACATAACAGTCCTAACTGTATAGGTGCATAATAATAAAAACATAATAAACATAAAGCTTAAAACTGGCAAATTAAAAGGAGAAATAAACAAGGCCATTATAAGTGATATGATGATTTCAACACTCCTTTCTCACTAATTGATAGAACAAGTAGAATATCAATAAAGATATAGAAGACTTGAACAGAAGTATCAACCAATTTGACTTATGTGATATTAGGAAACATTCTACCCAACAATAGGAGAATACACGTTCTTTTCAAGTGCACATGGAACATTCACTATGCTGGTCTATGAAATAAGTCTCTGGAAATTTAAGAGGTTTAAAATTATTCACGGAATGTTCTCTGAACAAAATGTAAATAACTTAGAAAACAATAACAAAAAATTTAGGAAACTCACCCAAATATTCCGACATTAATCAACACACCTTTAAATAACTTGTGGGTGACAGGGCAAATCATGAGGGAAATTAGACAATACTTGAACTGAATGAAAATAAACTTACTACATATCTAGATTTATATATTTAAATATTCAAATAAAATATAGAATATGTAGTATATAGAATATTGCCTATTCTAGGATTTCATATAATTTAAAGAGTATGCATTCTTTTGAGAATTGCTTCTTCCACTCAGCATATTTTTGGAGGTTCATCCATTCTACCTATTCATGAAGTCTCTGTAGTTTTGTCATAAGAAAAGACATATAGATCAATGGGACAGGATAGGGAGTCCAGAAAGAGATCCATGCATACATA
The DNA here is from genome assembly GCF_011762595.2 of Tursiops truncatus. Classification (NCBI taxonomy): domain Eukaryota; kingdom Metazoa; phylum Chordata; class Mammalia; order Artiodactyla; family Delphinidae; genus Tursiops; species Tursiops truncatus. The sequence continues at coordinate 31,735,772 of NC_047035.1, read as the reverse complement.
CTCTATTGATTTTATGGCAAATTTACCAAAGTAATTCAACAAGGAAATGAAAGTTATTGACTCTGGCACAACTGAATATCCTTTTTTGGACTTTATTATTACTACTTTAAATTAAAATATAGTTGATTTACAATGTTATTAGTTTCAGCTGTAGAACATAGTGACAATATTTTTATAGATTACACTCCATTTAGAGTTATTATAAAATAGTGGATATATTCTTTGTGCTTTACATTACATCCTTGTATGTTGCACATCCTTGTATCTTATTAATTTTATACCTAGTAGTTTGTACCTCTTAATCCCCTTCCTCTGTTTTCCCCCTCTTCTCACCCCTCCCCTCACTGGTAACCACTACTTTGTTCTCTGTATCGATGAGTCAGTTTCTGTTTTGTTATATTCACTCGTTTTATTTTTTTGATTTCACATTTAAGTGAAAATATACAGTATTTGTTAGGTTGCTTCCATATCTTTGCCATTGTAAATACTTCTGCTATGAACATTGGGGTACATATATCTTTTCAAGTTAGTGTTTTAATTTTCTTTGGATATATACCCAGGAGTGAAATTTCTGATCATATGGTAGTTCTATTTTTACTTTTTTGAGGAACCTCCATACAGCTTTCCATAGTCGCTGTACCACTTTACAGTACCACCAACAGAGTACCAGGGTTCCCATTTCTCCACATCCTTGCCAACATTTGTTATTTGTGGTCTTTTTGATGAAAGCTACTCTGAGAGGTGTGAGGTCTTATTGCATGGTGATTTTGATTTGTAGTTCCCTGATCATTAGTGATGCTGGGCATCTTTTCATGTGCCTGCTGGCCATCTGTATGTCTTCTTTGGAAAAATGTCTCTTCAGGTCTTCTGCCCATTCTTTAATTGGGTTGTTTATTTGTTTGTTTTTTATATTGAGTGGTATGAGCTGTTTACATATTTTGGATATTAACCCCTTATTAAATATATCATTTGTAAATATCTTCTCCCATTCAGTAGATTGTTTGTTCACTTTGTTGATGGTTTCTTTACTGTGCAAAAGCTTTTAAGTTTAATTAGATCCCATTTGTGTGTTTTTACTTTTAGTAAAAGTTAGTTGCTTTAAAAGAAAACAACAGATTTCTTTTGTTTCTTTTGCCTGAGGAGACAGATCCAAAATAAAATTTATTTTTAAGACTTATATAAAAATGTGTACTGCCTATGTTTTCTTCAAGGAGTTTAATGGTTTCCAGTCTTACATTTAGGTCTTTAATCCATTTTGAGTTTATTTTTGTATATGTTGTGAGGAAATGTTCTCATTTCAATATTTTACATGTAGCTGTCTAGCTTTCCCAGCACCCCTTTTGAACAGACTGTCTTTTCCTCAATGTACTTTTGTGTCTTCTTTGTTGTAGACTGTGACAGTTTGCTTCTGGGCCCTCTATTCTGTTCCATTGATCTATATTTCTGTTTTTGTGCCAGTACCATACTGTTTTGATTACTGTAGCTTTGTAGTACTCTCTGAAGTCTGGGATGGTGATTCCTCCAGCTATGTTATTTTTTTTCTCAAGATTGTGTTGTCTATTCAGGCTCTTTTGTGGTCCCATATGAATTTTAGGAGTATTTGTTCTAGTTCTGTGGAAAATGTCATGAGTATTTTGAAAGGAATTGCATTAAATATGTAGATTGCTTTGGGTAATATGGCCATTTTAATATTAATTCTCCCAATCCAGGGACACAGGCTATCTTTCCATTTCTTTGTATCATCTTCAATTTCCTTCATCAGTGTTTTATGGTTTTCAGAGCACAGGTCTTACAGCACCTTGGTTAAGTTTAATAGGTATTTTATTCTTTATGGTGTAATTTTAAACAAGATTGTTTTCTTGCTCTGTCTTTATGATAGTTCATTATTAGTGTGTAGAAAAGCAACAGATTTCTGTGTATTAATCTTGTATCCTATAACTTTACTGAATTTATTGATTAGTTCTAATCATTTTTTGGTGGAGACTTTAGGATTTTCTCCATATATTACCAGGTCACCTGCAAATAGTGACAGTTTACTATTTTCTTTCCAATTTGGATAAATTCTATTTCTTTTTATTGTCTGATTGCTGTGGCTAGGACTTGCAATAATATGTTAAATACAATAGAAATGGTGAGAGTGGGTATCCCTGTCTTGTTCCTGATTTTAAAGGAAAAGCTTCACCATTGAGTATGATGTTAGTGTCGGTTTGTCATAAATGGCCTTTATTATGTTGAGATATGTTCCCTCTATACCCAACTTGATGAAAGATTTGTCTTGAATGGGTGTTGAATTTTGTCAAATGTTTTTTCTGTGTCTATCGAGATGATCATGTGATATTTTATCCTTCTTTTTGTTAATGTGGCATATGACAATGATTTTTTTCAAATGTTGAATCATCCTTGCATCTCTGAAATAAATCCCACTTGATCATGGTATTTAATCCTTTTTACATATTGTTAAATTCAGTTTGCTAATATTTTGTTGAGGAGTTTTGCATCTATGTTCATCAGAGATATTGGCCTGTAATATCGCCTGTTTTTGGAGTATCTTTGGTTTTGGTGTCAGGGTAATGGTGGCCTCATAGAATAAATCTGGTAGTGTTTAGTCCTCTTTAATTTTGGGGAATAATTTGAGAAGGATAGGTATTAATTCTTTATTCGTTTGGTAGAATTCCCCTGTGATGGCTTCAAGTGCTGGACTTTTGTTTGCTGGGAGTTTCTGGATTACTAAGTCAATTTCACTGCTAGTGATTAGTCTGTTCAGATTATCTTTTTCTTCCTGATTGAAACATTGTATGTTTCTAGAAATGTATTCATGTCTTCTAGATTGTCCAATTTGTTGGCATATAACTGTTCATAGTATTCTCTTATGATTGAGTTTCTGTGATATTGGTTGTAATTTCTCCACTTTTATTTCTTATTTTGTTTATTTGGGTCCTCTCTCTTCTTTTTTAATATCTTTATTGGAGTATAATTGCTTTTAGTTTCATTGATCTTTTTATTGTTGTTTCTGTCTTTCTTTTGGTCTCTATTTTATTTATTTCCTCTCTGATCTTTATTGGTTCCTTCCTTTTGCTGAATTTGGGCCTTGTTCTTTTCTAATTCCTTTAGATGGTAGACTAGGATGGTTATCTGAGATTTTTCTTGTTTCTTGTGGTAGGCCTGTATCACTATAAACTTCCCTCTTCGAATTGCTTTTACTGCATCCCATAGACTTTTGAAAGTTATGATTTCATTTTCATTTGACTTGAGGTATTTTCTGAACTTCTATTTAATTTCTTCATTGACACATTGCATTTTTAGTGGCGTGCTTTTTTTTTTAGTTTTCATGTGTTTGTGTTTTTCCCATTTTTCTTCCTGTAATTGATTTCTTGTTTCATACCATTGTAGTTGGAAAAATGCCTGATATAATTTCTATCCTCTTAAATTTGTTGAGACTGGTGGCCTAGCGTGTGATCTATCCCAGAGAACTTTCTATATGCACTTGAAAAGAATGTGTATTCTGCTGATTTTTTAAAACATCTTTATTGGAGTATAATTGCTTTACAATGGTGTGTTAGTTTCTGATTTATAACAAAGTGAATCAGTTATACATATACCTATGTCCCCATATCTCTTCCCTCTTGCATCTCCCTCCCTCCCACCATCCCTATCCAACCCCACTAGGTGGTCACAAAGCACTGAGCTGATCTCCCTGTGCTATGCAGCTGCTTCCCACTAGCTATCTATTTTACGTTTGGTAGTGTATATATGTCCATGCCACTCTCTCACTTTGTCCCAGCCTACCCTTGCTCCTCCCCGTATCCTCAAGTCCATTGTCTAGTAGGTCAGCACCTTTATTCCCATCTTGCCCCTAGGTTCTTCATGACCTTTTTTTTTTTTTTTTTGGTTCCATATACATGTGTTAGCATATGGTATGTGTTTTTCTCTTTCTGACTTACTTCACTCTGTATGACAGGCTCTAGGTCCATCCACCTCACTACAAATAACTCAGTTTCATTCCTTTTTATGGCTGAGTGATATTCCATTGTATATATGTGCCACATCTTCTTTATCCATTCATCTGTTGATAGACACTTTGGTTGCTTCCATGTCCTTGCTATTGTAAATAGAGCTGCAATGAACATTGTGGTACATGACTCTTTTTGAATTATGGTCTTCTCAGAGTATATGCCCAGTAGTGGGATTGCTGGGTCATACGGTAGTTCTATTTTTAGTTTTTTAAGGAACCTCCATACTGTTCTCCATAGTAGCTGTATCAATTTACATTCCCACCAACAGTGCAAGAGGGTTCCCTTTCTCCACACCCTCTCCAGCATTTATTGCTTGTAGATTTTTTGATGATGGCCATTCTGACTGGTGTGAGATGATATCTCATTGTAGTTTTGATTTGCATTTCTCTAATGATTAATGATGTTGAGCATTCTTTGATGTGTCTGTTGGCAATCTGTATATCTTCTTTGGAGAAATGTCTGTTTAGGTCTTCTGCCCATTTTGGGATTGGGTTGTTTGTTGTTTTAATGTTGAGCTGTGTAAGCTGCTTGTAAATTTTGGAGATTAATCCTTTGTCAGTTGCTTCATTTGCAAATATTTTCTCCCATTCCGAGGATTGTCTTTTCGTCTTGTTTATGGTTTCCTTTGCTGTGCAAAAGCTTTTAAGTTTCATTAGGTCCCATTTTTTTATTTTTGTTTTTCTTTCCATTTCTCTAGGAGGTGGGTCAAAAAGGATCTTGCTGTGATTTATGTCATAGTGTTCTGCCTATATTTTCCTCTAAGAGTTTGATGGTGTCTGGCCTTACATTTATGTCTTTAGTCCACTTTGAGTTTATTTTTGTGTATGGCGTTAGGGAGTGTTCTAATTTCATTCTTTTACATGTAGCTGTCCAGTTTTCCCAGCACCACTTATTGAAGAGGCTGTTTTTTCTCCATCTGCTGATTTTGGATGGAATTTCCTTTAGATATGTATTAAGTGCAGCTGGTCTAATTTGTCATTTAAGAGCACTGTTTCCTTATTGATTTTCTGTCTGCATGATCTGTCCCTTGATTTAAGCAGGGTGTTAAAAGTCTCTTACTTTTTTTTTTTTTTTTTTTGCAGTACGCGGGCCTCTCACTGCTGTGGCCTCTCCCATTGCGGAGCACAGGCTCCGGATGCACAGGCTCAGCGGCCATGGCTCACAGGCCCAGCCGCTCCACGGCATGTGGGATCTTCCCGGACCGGGGCACGAACCCGTGTCCCCTGCATTAGCAGGCGGACTCTCAATCACTGCACCACCAGGGAAGCCCTAAAATTTATTTATTTATTTATTTTGGCTGCGTTGGGTCTTCATTGCTGTGTGCAGGCTTTCTCTAGTTGCAGTGAGGGGTTACGGTGAGGGGGAGCTACTCTTCACTGCAGTGCATGGGCTTCTCATTGAGGTGGCTTCTCTTGTTGTGGAACATGGGCTCTAGGTGCACGGGCTTCAGTAATTGTGGCACGTTGGCTCAGTAGTTGTGGTTCATGGGTTCTAGAGTGCAGGCTCAGTAGTTGTGGCGCACCTGCTTAGTTGGTCTTCAGTGTTTGGGATCTTCCCGGGCCAGGGCTCGAACCTGTGTCCCCTGCATTAGCAAGTGGATTCTTAACCACTGCACCACCTGGGAAGTCCCCTGTATCATTATTTTAGATGCGCATTTAAGTGATATCATATGATACTTGTGTTTCCCTATCTGACTTACTTCATTTAGAATGATAATCTCAAGGTCCACCCATGTTGCTGCCAATGCCATTATTTCATTCTTTTTTATGGCTGAGCAATATTCAATTATATATATAATGGAATATTTTTTATATATGCATATATCCATTCATTCTTCTTTATCCATTCATCTGTTGATGGACACTTAGGTTGCTTACATGTCTTGGCTACTGGAAATAGTGCTACTATGAAAATTGGGGTGCATGTATCTTTTCAAATTAGAGGTTTTGTCTTTTCTGGATATATGCCCAGGAGTGGGATTGCTGGATCATATGGTAACTCTACTTTTAGTTTTTTAAGGGACCTCCATATTGTTTTCTAAAGTGGCTGTACCAATTTGGAAACTTTGTAGACTTTTTGATGATGGCCATTCTGACTGGTGTGAGGTGATATCTCAGTGTAGTTTTGATTCACATTTCTCTAATAATTAGTGATGTTGAGCATCTTTTCATGTGCCCATTGGCCATCTGTATGTCTTCTTTGGAGAAATGTCTATTTAGGTCTTCTGTCCATTTTATTTTTATTGGGTTGTTTGTTTTTTTGTTATTGAGCTGTATAAGCTATTTGTATATTTTTTGAAAATAAGCCCTTGTCGTTCATGTTGTTTGCAAATATTTTCTCCCATTCCATAAGTTGTCTTTTCATTTTGTTTATGGTTTCCTTCACTGTGCAAGAGCTTATAAGTTTGATCAGGTGCCATTTGTTTATTTGTAGGTTTTTGATTTGTGGTTACCATGGGGTTCAATATATTATTACATCTACTTGTTTTAAACTGATAGTCATTTAAGTTCAAACACATTCTAAAGGATCTACAGTTTTTACCCCCCTCCCCAAGGTTTTGAAATTAGATGAAACAGTTAACTGTCTTGTGTTTTACATCTTTATACCTACCCCTTAATTGTTTACTGTGTTACAGTTGATTTAAAAATTTTTGTATTTTAAACTTTGCACTAGCTTATTTAAGTGGTTGATTCACAGCCTTCAGTATATGTTTGCCTTTACTAATGGAATTTTTCTTTTCTAAAAATTCTTACTTCTTGTTGTAGCCTTTCCTTTTCCACCTAAATAAGACCCGTTAACACCTCTTGTAGGGTTGGTTTAGTGCTGGTGTACTCTTTTAGTTTTGCTTGTCTGAGAAGTTCTTTATCTCCTTCAATTCTGAATGTTAACCTTGCTGGATAGAGAATCCTAGGTTGTAGATTTTCCTCTTTCAGCACTTTAAATATATCATGCCACTCCCTTCTGGCCTATGAAATTTCTGCTGAAAATTCAGCTGATAGCCTTATGGGGGCTTTCTTGCATGTTACTCTTTGTTTTTCTCTGCAGCCTTTAAAATTCTCTATCTTTAACTTTTGTCATTTAATTATTATATGCCTTGTTGTGGGTCTCTTTGCGTTCGTCTTTGTTGGGACTCTGTGCTTCTTGCGCCTGTTTCTTTCTTCAGCTTCAGGACATTTTCAGCCATAATTTCATCAAATATATTTTTGGCCATTTTCTTTTTCTCTTCTCCTTTTGGGATCTCTGTAATGTGTATATTAATACATTTGACATTGTCTCAGAATTCCCTTAAAATTTGGGGTTTTTTTCTATTCTGATTAGGTGATTTCCATTATTCTACCTTCCAGATCGCTTATGTGTTCTTCTGTATCACTGTCTCTGCTGTTAATTCCTTCTAGTGTATTTTGCATTTCAGTTATTTTATTCTTCAACTCTGGTTCTTTTTTTTTCTAGTTCCTTATTAAAATTCCATGTTCATCTATTCTTTTCCCAAGTTCAATTAGCATGCTTATTACTAAAGTTTTGAACTTTTATCTGGTAAATTATTTATCTCTTTTTCATTAGTTGGTTTTTTTCAGGTTTGTTTTTTCTTATTCTTTTATTTGAAACATATTCCTCTGTCTTCTCATTTTGTTTAATTTTCTCTATTTCTATGAAATTAGGTGAAACAGTTAACTGTCTTGGTCTTAAAGACATGTCCTGTGTGGGGGCATCCCTATGCAGTCTACATGTGCCCAGTGGCTTTGCTGGGAAACCGGGATCTGAAGTGAGCACTGGCTGTGTCATCCTCTGGGGTGTGCTGGCCACCACTGCCTTGGTGGGAGGTATGGCTGGAGTTTCAGGGGCTAGAGTCAATTCCAGGTGTAAGCCTGAGCCTCTCCCATGCTTAATGTTCAGCACTCCCTGTCAGGAGTGGAGGCAGTGTCCAAAGGGCTGGAGCAGGAGCCCTGAGGGAGTTGGGTTTCTCCAGGTTGTGATGGCAGTCCCCACCTTGGTTTGGGGTGTGGCTGGGTCCTGAGGGCTTGGGACTGTTCTTCTGTGCTCATTTCACTTTTTCCCAGGTGTGCACACCCTGGTTAGAGGCTAGGTCAGAGCTGGAGGGGTTGGCATCACATTACTGAGTTTATTTCACCCCCCACTCTCTGAGTATGCACAGGGACACACGCTCCAGTGATGGTGTTTTCCATCATGGAGTTAGTTTTGCTCCCTCCCAAGTGTGTGCACTGATGCATGTGCTGGCAGTGGCTGCCTCTGTCCTGGTCAGAGGCAGGGCCAGCGTCTGAGCCAGCTCCATTCCCTCTAAGTGTGTACACTCTTGTTGGCAATGGCAGCCTCTACCTTAGTGGAGAGAAAGAGTGGCTGGGGCAGGAGCTCAGTGCAGGCTGGGGAGGGGAGCTGGGAACAGGTGCCGGGGCAGTTCTGGCAGGCCAGCCAGAACCCCAGGCAGTTTTCAATCTGCTGCCTCCACACTGTGACTGTGAGTGAGCAAGTCTGTGCATGTGTTCTTTAAGAGCAGAGTCTCGGTTTCTTATAGTCGTCTGGTTAAGTCTCACTGGTTTTCAAACCAGCTAAGGGGGCTCATCTTCTTGGTGTTGGACCCCAGGGCTGTGGTTCCTAAGATGTGGCTCAAAGCTCTCACCCCCCAGGAAGATCCCCGAGCCTGTGATATCCCCCTCCTCTTGTGTGTCCCCTGCTAGGGATGTGGGTCCCAACCAAATCACTTCTCCTCTCTTCCTAACAGACTCTGGGTGGATCTTTATTTACATTCTTGGTTGTGGAAGAGCTTTCTTGCTAGTCCCCAGGTCTATTTCAGTGAGAGTCTCTCTATATGCACTTGTAGTTTTGATGTGTTGATGAGGGAAGGTGAGCCCAGCATCCTCCTACTCTACCATCTTGATCTCTGCCACAACTGAATATTTTTATTTAAAAATAAAGAAGAAAACCCGCCACCACCTTCCATAGTAAACAGAAATAAACTCAAGATGCATCACAGATGCAACTATAAAAGTTAAAACAAAAGAACTCTCCCCAAAATAGGGGGAAATCTATGTAATATTAGGGTAAGCAATAATTTTATACAGCATACAAAAAGCACTAACCATAAAATAATTGGTAAATTAGATTTAATCAAAATTAAAATTCTCTGTTCTCCCAGGACACTGGTGAGAAAATGACTGGGAGAAAATATTCAATGTACATATACATGAAAACACTTCCAAAAGAAGACATAAAAATGGTTAGTAAATACATGAAAAAAATGCTCAAGGTCATTAGTCATAAGGGAAATGCAAGTTAAACCACAAGTATATACCACTACAAATCTACCAAAATGGTACAATTAAAAGTCTGATGGCACCAGGAGTCTGGAGGGTAGAGTAACTGGAGTACTCAACCATTGTTGGTGGGAGTTTCAACTGTTATAAAGACTTTGGAACACATTTTCGGCAGTTTCTCATAAGATGAAATATACACTTATTCTATGCCCAATAACTCTACTCTTGGATGTTTACCCGGCAAAAATTAAACACATGTTCTCCAAAAGACTTGTATATGCATGTCCATTGCAGCTTTACTTACAAACAGGTAAAATACTGGAAACAACCCAAAGATTCATTAACAGATGATTGAAAAAACAAGTTTTGTTAGAATCATATAATGGAATACTGCTGATACAAGCAACAACATGGATGAATCTCAGAAAGAAAAAAAAAGCCAAGTGAACAAAGCAAGACTCAGATAATACTATTTGATTGAATTTATATGAAATTCTAGAATAGGCTACATTCTATAGTGACAGAAATCATATCAGTGGCTGCATAAGGTAGAGAATAGGGGCACTGACTGCTCAGGGGCACAAGGAAATTTGGGAGGTAATGGTATTGATCCATATGTTGATACATATGTATTATGTGTCAAAACTCATCATACTGTTACACTTAGAGTAGGTGCATTCATGATATTGTATATAAATTATACATGAATAAGTCGACCAAAAAATCATGAATTCATATTAATACTTTCTTTCAAAATGAAAGATAATAAAATTTTAATTTGACTTCTTTGATTGCTTACTTGTAACTTTTTTCTGTTACATTAACTTTGCTACCTTTTGCTTTATCCTATGCTGTATATCAAATACAGTCAAAGTAATTATACCAATATTATTACTAACAATAAGACTGTTTGAAAGTCACTTGAAACAATTCTTTTGTCTGTGTGGTTATGTCATCAACATGATATGTGTTTAGGTTTATTTATTTGTTTCCAATTTTGAGTAATTGGTATTTTAGGGGTCAATTTTTCTTTATATCAGTCATTTACATGATCCCAAACTGAACCATATAACCAGTGCTGTTCAAATAAGTCTTATTTCTATTCTGAACTCTCCCTCATCTTATTTTCCCTATTCCCCTCTAAGTAACCATTTTATTAACTTTTGGTTTATTTTTCCAATCTTTCTTTTTTTTTGCAAATAAAAGAAAATAAATGTGCCTATCTGAACCAATCCTCTTTCTTACAGAAAGAGCAGCTGTATATTACATGTAACGTGATGAATATAGCGTTGTATCCCTTAAGAACAGGTCCTGGAGATCATGTCATATCAGTGTATGGAAATTGTGCTTATCCATTTTAAATGTTGCCACGTATCCATTGTGTGGAAGTATCATATTTTATTCAACTAGTCCTCTGTGGGTAGGCATTGGTGTGGGTAGGCTCCCAATCTTTTGCCATTATATGCCACAAATAACCTTATACCAAAGTAATTTCAAAGTTTTGAAGTATATCTTTAGGATAAAATTCCAGAAGGATTGCTGAGTGCAAGGTTAAGTGCACATGTATTTTTGCTGAATATCAACAAATTCCACTCCATAGAGGTTCTACCAGTTGTCTTTACCACCTGCACTGTATGTGAATTTTGTTCCCCATAATCTCACCAAGAGAGTGTGATACATTTGGTAGCTTAGAGAGGGCTGCAACTTCTTTGACCCTACTCCCCTTGATATGTGGGGTTTATTTATATCCCTGTAACAGTTAATTCTATGTACCATCTTGACTGGGCTAAGGGATGCCCAGATAGCTGCTAAAACATGATTTCTGGGTGTGTCTGTATTTCTGGAAGAGATTAGCATTTGAATCAGTAGACTTAGTAAAAAAAAAAAAAGGTCACCCTCACCAGTGCAGCTGGGCATCATCCAATCATTGAGGGCCTGAATAAAACAAAAAGGCAGAGAGGAAGGGTGAATTTGCTTTCTCTGCTTGAGCTGAGACACCCCTTTATGCCACCCTCGGACATCAGTTCTGGTTCTCAGGCCTTCAGATTTGGACTGGGTCTTACACTATCAGCTCCTCTGATTCTTAGGCCTTAGACTCAGAATGAATTACACCACCAGCTTTCCTCGTTCTCCAGCTTGCAGATGGCAGACTGTGGGACTTCTTGGGGTCTATAATCACGTGAGCACATATACTACCAGTTTTATTTCTCTAAAAAACCTGGACTAATATGGATTTTGATACCAGGAGTGGCTTTAGAGGAACAGAATTTTAAAGATGAGTTTTCTGAATTGGTTCTGGCGTTGCTGAAATTGGCTCTCTAATCTGATTAAAGACTCTAATAACTCTTTCCAGTAGTAAAGAGAGTACTGATAGTCTGTGGTGAACTGTTGATTAAAGATAGGTAATATATCTGCATCGGAAACTCCTAATCAACCACTCTATGAAGCAAAGAGAGAAGTGGATACTTTTGGATATTTTTTTAAAACTAAGGGATAAATGACATTGGTTGGTTGCCTAATGTTGCTGGACAAAGTGGTGAAAGAAAAGCATGAACCCGGGGATTCCAATTCCCAGCTCAGGCACTCCGTAAGTGATCTAAGAGCTCCTACACACGCCCTGAAGTAGAGCCTTATCTCTAGGAGTCACAGGGCTGAAACTGGTGAAAATGAAATACAGAAACTCATTTTGAGATAGGCTGAATTACAACACAAATTGAACTCCCAGCCTCACTGTTCAAGTGAAGGGACTGATTAGGAAAGAACGAGATCCTGTAAGTTGGGATGGGATGTGTGAGAAGACCCTGATGAAACTGCGGAAACTGAGCCTTCTCTAGTGAGTCTTCCTAACCAGGGGAAGAGTTCTCCCCCCCACACACACACCCAGTAGCAGCAGCCTCCCCACCCACAGTGGTAGCAGCTTCTCCATCTCTGTCTGAGGGGATTAACCCTGCATTGCCTGAGGAAACAGTAATGGCCTCCCCTGAGATAGCTGCCACGGAAAACAATGCTGATTCTCCTCAGGACCCACCCCACTACACGCTCTGCTTCTGGACCTACAACTAGAGTCAAGACTTAGCAGACCTCTAGAGGTGAGGTACAAAGTGTGACCCATAAGGGTGTGTACTACACTTCATGAGACTATTTGAGTTTTCTAATCTATACAAGCAGATGTCCAGGGAACATGTGTGGGAATGGACTCTGAGGGTGTAGGATAATGCTGAAGGGAACGTAAAGTTGGATCAGGCTGAATTTATTGGTATGGGCTCACTAAGCTGAGATTCTGCATTTCATGTTGCAGCTTGGGGAGTTAGAAAGGGCTCTAACTGGAAATACCCAGCCTCTCTTGGTTTAATGTAAAGGAAGGGATTCAGAGGCTTAGGGAGACTGAAATGTTAGAGTGAACTTGTCATTTAAGACTTACTCACCCACACTGAAGGGGTTCAGAGGACATACCTTTCACTAATATTTTGAGAAATAAATTTATGAGGGGAGCCTAACATCCTTGAAGGGCTCCATGATGGCTCTTCCCTGGAGGACAGATCTTAGAGTGGGAACCACGGCCACTCAATTGGGAAGCCTAAATGCAATAGGAATATACGTATCCTAGGGTGGCAGGGGCCAAGTGGTGGCACTCAAGCACCAAAGACAAGGAAGGCAAGATTACCATAATGAACAGTAGAGACAAAGCAGCAATCAGAAAAGTCAGACTCATGCAAACTTTTGGTCTTGGTGAGTTAATCACGATGCTCCTAGAAGAGAAATGGAAATTCTCTCTTGATCTAAATAAGCAGAAAAGCTCTAAGTCAAGTGAACAAAAGTCACTTAACTCAGAAAAACAGAGAGTCACAGCCATTCAATCAATTCCCAGAGTTAAGCCAGTTTACAGACCCCAAACCCCTTGAATGAATGGGAGACCAGTTCCCCTTGAGGAAGGACCCTGATACACTAATGAAAATTTGTACAGTTAACTTTTCTCCCAGCCTTCCCTAGAGGGACCTGTGGCCCTTTACCAGGGTAACTGTACATTGGGGGAAAGGAAATAATCATACCTTTCAGAGACTACCAGACAGTGGATCTGAACTGACACTGATTCCCGAAGACCCAAAACATCACTGTGGCCCTCCAGTCAGATTAGGTGCTCATGGAGGTCAGGTGGTCAATGGAGCTTTAGCTCAGGCCCATCTCACAGTAGGTCCAGTGGCTCTCTGAACCCACCCTGTGGTTATTTACCCAGTTGCAGAATACATAATTGGAAAAGACATATTAGCAGCTGGAAAAATCCTCACATTGGTTCCCTACTTATGCAGTGAGGGCTATTATGGTAGAAAAGGCTAAGTGGAAGCTATTGGTACTGTCTCTACCTAGGAAAATAATAAACCAAAAGTAATACCACATCCCTCAAAGGATCACAGATACTACTGCCACTATCGAGGACTTGGAAGGATGCAGGGCTGGTAATTCACACCACATCCTCATTCATCTCTATTTGGCCTGTGCAAAAGGCAGGTGGATCTTGGAGAATGACAGTGGATTACTTTATTGTAAGCTTAACCAGGTGGTGCCTCCAATTGCAGGTGCTGTACCAGATATGGTTTCATCGCTTGAGCAAATTAACACATCCCGGGGTACCTGGTATGCAGCTATTGATGTGGCAAATGTCTTTTTCTCCATACTTGTCCATAAGGTCCGCCAGCAGCAGTTTGCTTTCAACTGGCAAGGTTAGCAATGCACATACACTGTTCTCCCTCAGAGGCATATCAACCCTCCAGCCCTATTCATAATTTAGTTTGCAGGGATCTCAATCACCTTTCCCTTCCACGGGATATCATACTGGCCCATTATATTGATGATATTATGTTGATTACACCTAGTGAGTGAGTAGTAGTAACAACCCTAGGCTAATTGGTAAGACATTTGCGTGTCAGAGGGTGGGAAATAAATCTGACTAAAATTCACTTCTACCTCAGTGAAATTTATAGGGGTCCTGTGGTATGGAGCATGTCAATATATCACTTCTAAGATAAAGAGGAAGTGGAATCTGGCTTTCCTACAACCAAGAAAGAGGCTCAATACCTAGTGGTCCTCTTTGGATTTCGGAGGCAACATATTCCTTCCTCATTTGGTGTGTTACTCCAGTCCATTTACTAAGTGACCTGAAAAACTGTTAGTTTTGAGTGGGGCCCAGAAGAAGAGAAGGCTCTGCCCCAGGTCCAGGCTGCTGTGCAAACTGCTCTGCCACTTGGTCCATATGATCCAGCACATCCAATGGTGCTTGAAGTCTCTCTGGCAGGTACGGACACCGTTTGGAGCCTTTGTCAGGCTCCTATAGGTAAATCACACTGCAGGCCTTTAAGATTTTGGAGCAATGCCGTGCCATCGCCTTCGGATGACTGCTCTCCTTCTGAGAAACAGCTCTTGGCGTATTAGTGGGCCATGGTAGCTACTGAATGCTTGATGATGGGCCACCAAGTTGCCCATCACGAAATGGCTATTATCTGACCCACCACGCCATAAAGTGGGCCTGCACAGTACACTCCATCATCAAATGCAACTGATATATACAAAGTCAGGCCCAAGCAGGGGAGCCTCATGGGGGGTTCCCTGTGATCAGCTGACAGGGGAAGAGAAGATCTGGGCCTGGTTTAGAGACGGTTCTGCGTGCTATACATGCACCACCTGAATGTGGACAGCTGCAACACTACGGCCTTTCTCTGGGACATCCCTGAAGGATAGTGGTGAAGAGAAATTCTCTCAGTGCACAGAACTTTGGGGAGTTCACTTAGTTGTGCACATTGCTTACAAGGAGAAAAGGCCAGATCTGTGATTATATACCAATTCATGGGCTGTGACCAAAGGTTTGTCTGCATGGTTAGGGACATGGAAGAAATATGATTTGAAAATTGGTGACAAAGAAATATGGGAAAGAGGTATGTGGATAGACCTCTCTGAATGGTCAAAAAACATGAAGATATTTGTGTCCCATGTGAATGCTCACCAAAAGCTTACATCAGCAGAGGATTGTAATAACCGAGTGGACAGGATGACCCATTCTGTTGATACCAGTCAGCCTCTTTCCCCAGCCACCCGTCATCACCCAATGGGCTCATTAACAAACTGGCCATGGTGGCAGGGCAGGGTTGGCAGTTATACATGGGCTTTGCAACATGGACATCCACTCACCAAGGATGACCAAGCTACGGCCACCAATAACTGCCCAATCTTCAGTGGCAGAGACCAACACTGAGCCCCAAATATGGCAACATTTCCTGCAGTGATCAGACAGCTACCTGGTGGGTGCATGCCAGAAGAGGGTTCATTACACTGGACTGCTTCGTGTACAGAAGGGGAAGCATTTTATTCTTACTGGAGTAGACACTCTGGATGTAATTTTCCCTCCCTGCACCCAATGCTTCTGCCAAAGATACCAACCATGGACTTACAGAATGCCTTATCCACCACCATGGTATTCCACACAGCATTGCTTCTGATCAAGGAACTCACTTCATAGGAAAAAAAAAAGTGGCAATTGGTCCATGCTTATAGAATTCACTGGTCTTACCATGTTCCCCACCATCCTGAAGCAGTTGTCTTGACAGAATGGTGGAATGGCCTTTTGAAGACTCAGTTATAGTGCCAGCTAGGTGGCCATACCTTACAGGGCTGGAGCAAGGGTCTCCAGAATGCTGTATATGCCCTGAATCAACATCCAATATATGGTGCTGTTTCTCCCAAACCCAGGATTCATGAGTCCAGGAATCAAGGTGGAAATGGAATTGACACCACTCATTATTTTTTATTTTTTAAATTTTATTTATTTATTTATTTTTGGCTGTGTTGGGTCTTCGTTTCTGTGTGAGGGCTTTCTCTAGTTGCGTTGAGTGGAGGCCACTCTTCATCGCGGTGCGCGGGCCTCTCACTATCGTGGCCTCTCTTGTTGAGGAGCACAGGCTCCAGATGCCCAGGCTCAGTAGTTGTGGCTCATGGGCCTAGTTGCTCCGCAGCATGTGGGATCTTCCCAGACCAGGGCTCGAACCCGTGTCCCCTGCATTAGCAGGCAGATTCTCCACCACTGCGCCACCAGGAAAGCCCAACACCACTCATTATTAACCTTAGTGACCCACTAGCAAAGTTTTTGCTTCCTGTTTCCATGACTTTACTCTTTGCTGGCCTAGAGGTCTTAGTCCTAGAGGGAGGAATGCTTCCACCAGGAGACACAACAATGATTCTATTAACTGGAAGTTAAGACTGCCATCTGCCATCATCAAAACATCTACAAACAATAAATGCTGGAGAGGGTGTGGGAAAAGGGAACACTCTTGCACTGCTGGTGGGAATGTAAATTGATACAGCCACTATGGAGAACAGTATGGAGGTTCCTTAAAAAACTACAAATAGAACTACCATACAACCCAGCAATCCCACTACTGGGCATATACCCTGAGAAAACCATAATTAGAAAAGAGTCATGTACCACAATGTTCATTGCAGCTCTATTTACAATAGCCAGGACATGGAAGCAACCTAAGTGTCCATCATCGGATGAATGGATAAAGAAGATGTGGCACATATATACAATGGAATATTACTCAGCCATAAAAAGAAACGAAATTGAGTTACTTGTAGTGAGGTGGATGGACCTAGAGCCTGTCATACAGAGTGAAGTAAGTCAGAAAGAGAAAAACACATACCGTATGCTAACACATATATATGGAATCTAAAAAAAAAAAAAGAAGTCTCTGAAGAACCTAGGGGCAGGATAGGAATAAAGACGCAGACATAGAGAATGGACTTGAGGACATGGGGAGGGGGAAGGGTAAGCTGGAACGCAGTGAGAGAGTGGCGTGGACATATATACACTACCAAATGTAAAATAGATAGCTAGTGGGAAGCAGCCACATAGCACAGGGAGATCAGCTCGATGCTTTGTGTCTACCTAGAGGGGTGGGATAGTGAGGGTGGGAGGGAGATGCAAGAGGGAGGAGATATGGATATATATGTATATGTATAACTGATTCACTTTGTTATAAATCAGAAACTAACACACCATTGTAAAGCAATTATACTCTAATAAAGATGTTTAAAAAGAAAAGAAAAGAAAAAAAGACTGCCACCTGGCCAGTTTGGGCTCCTCATGCCTCTGAATCAATAGGCAACGAATGGAACTATGGTGATGGCTGGGGTGATTGATCCTGATTACCCAGGGGAAATTGGACTACTTCTCCACAGTAAAGGTAAGGAAGAGTAGGTCTGGAACACAGGAAATAGCTTAGGGTGTCTCAGTATTACCATGCCCTGTTATTAAGGTCAGTGGAAAACTATAACAACCCAATCCAGCATTGGCCCAGACCCTTCAGGAATAAAGGTTTGGATCACCCCACCAGGTAAAGAACAATGATTAGATGAAGTACTTGCTGAAGGCAAAGGGAACAGAGTGGGTGGTAAAAGAAGATGGTCATAAATACCAGCTACAACCATGTGACCAGTTATAGAAACAAGGACTGTAATACGTTGCGAGTATGTTCTTATTTTTATATGAATACATTTGCATTCATATTTCCTGTTTGTTTTCTTTCCTTTCTTTTTCCTTGTTATTTCCTCTTATTCCCTTAACATGTAGCATAAGACATATTGAATTTATATCATAGTATCTCATTATTAATTTCACATCATAGTATTTAAGTTACCGGATATCAGGAAGAACAAACATCCCTGAGGGCTTTACTTCCTCTTCTGGGGAAAGGATAAATATATAAATCACCATATCCTGTTGGTTCTGTTTCTCTGCTGAACCCTAATACAAGTACCATTCCATGATGGGTTGTACACACTAAACCAGAGGCCTCTACATGGGTGGGAACCAGGGGCTGGAAGGAGAAGTGGCACCACTTACCATCACTACCTATGACTCACTGAGGTGGTTCGTGCCTCCTGTCCCCTGCAACTCTAGGCTCTGCAGGGTCACCAAATGGGTCATACTTTCACAGTGGGACAAAGCTGGAGTCCCACCTGGGCATTTGGGGCTCCCTGTGTCCCTGCAGTAGCAAGAAGAGGTGTCACAGTCTTGACAGGCATACTGGAGCCTAATCATTGAGAGGAGGTAGGGCGTATGTGTGGAACCCAGGTGATCTCCTTAGGTGCCTCTTTGTATTTTCTAGCTCTATTGCTACTATAAATGGATAGATTCAGCAATCCGAGCCTGAGAAAGACATGGTGACCAGGCACTCGGGTGCTTTAAAGATAAGGGCCTGGGTAATAACACAGGGTTAACATCCAACCCAAGTCATCAGAATGCTATCTAGAGATGAGGGAAACTAGAACAGATAGTGGAGAGACAGTATCAACTTTAGCCCCAGAACCAAACACAGTACTAGGGTCTCTGCTTCATCCCACTAACCTCCCTCTTCTATGGTTCCCCACAGGCAGAGATGCCTGCCAGAATCCTGGAGGAGCTGTTTCCAGAACATATAAAGAAAAGTTGATCAGAGCAATGCAAAGACCAGACTGTGGAATTTCCCAATGAGCCATCTTCATCCTCCTCCCAGGAAAGTCTTGCTGACCAGCTGCTGGGATTATGATCAGCATAGAGCCTCCAGATGTTAGCTCTTTGGGGTCAGTCTCAGTTGCTGGGAGGTGCACGGCCAAGCTCTTACCCTTCCCAGGGCACTCACATCCAGTGAATAAGCAAGAGGAGGGAATGAAGACCAGGCCATTTTGGACCAATTCAAGACTAGTCTGTCAGGCAATATTCATCCTAGAGCTTGCTGCCAGGTTGGCCAAGGCTGAAATGTGAAATGGCCAAGGCTATTTCTCATCTGCACAACTGACTTCATCAACCTTTCTCTCTAACCTTTAATTCAGTGTCTGCTACTGGAGAACTCAAACTATCATAATGAAGTAACTACTGAAAGCACCTAGATGTCCTAGGGCCAAGGGAACAAAGGAAAGAGGTTGGGTTCATTCAAGTACTGGTGATTTAAGGAGGCCCCCTGCAGAGCAGGCACCAAGACCTCTAAGGAGAGCAAGTGACTAGCTGATGCTGGTGCTTCAGCAACTCAGAGGAGGACCACACTGCTAACCCCAGAGCTGCAACTCTGATCTCTGAAAGTATCAGTGGTCATCTGGTGCTGGTACTTCTAATGAAGAATGAGGGTGGTTCTAACAGGGTCAACAAAACTGCAATCCAAAGCCAAATGTGGCTACCAAAATGACAGAGTAACTTTTAGCACACAAGAAAGTAAACTCCCTGCTCCCTTCATCCACCATTCCAGGCTACTTCTACTGCCCTCTTTTGGCACAGCTACCTGGAAAAGAGCTGGCAAAGCAGCAACGGGGTATGTAGCGGCACATCCCGGACATTACATTTTAAGAATACAAAGGTGGGAGGAGGTTTACAACTGATGAGACATTAGCTTAAAAATGTGACTTTGCCATGCCTTTGCTCAGGAAACATAAAGAGATGACTTCCAGGAAAAAAAATGAACTTTTAATATTGCTTAACACACTGAAGAGTAAGTAAGAACATGCTAGGAATCCTTCAGTGAAATATTAATGCTTATGATTCTGACATGAGGGATCCTTAAATTTTCTTGAAACAGTCAGACATGCCCTAATACTTCTCTACTATTAAAGGAAAAACCAGAGATTTAAAAAAAAAATGAAGCAGGAGCCTTAGTCACCTTCTTCCTCCTCAGTCTCTTTTTCTTCCATCGTTTCTGCCTCCTCCTTTTTATGTTTCTCATAAAGCACAAAGATGCAACGTAAAAATAAACAAGTCAAAGGAATAAGCCACAATAATGGCTGTTTTCCCTTCTCCTTCAGTCCTGTCTCTTCTGCTTGGGGATTAAAAGGTGGGCCACTACTATTACTACCTCCATTGCCTTGCTGTTCACAGTAGGGAGGTGCCCATCCAGGATTGCAGTGGCATTGCTGTTTATTATTGCAGATCCCCTTCATATGGCAGGTCTCAGGCTGACAGGCTTGTGGTACACGAACCATACTGACACACTTGTTGCGGACACATATCTTTCCTGGACCACACATTGTGCCGTCTTTCACTTGACCGATATCAGATATGGACATCCCCATATGATAATCAGTGCCCCAACAAGTGGTGTCATTGAAGTGAAGCTGATGCACTGTGGAATGTTCTATCAGATTAGGAATTACTCCCACATTTTCACACTGAACTCTCCCACACAGGATATCAGGGGATGCACATTTTACGTACTGTGTGTCTTTGATACCACAGTGACCAAATCGATTTCCTTGGGTGTTGATTTCTTTGTAGCAACTCTGAGGTGCACTCCTTGCATCTTTGCCAAATATCTCCCTGCACTGTTCATCATGGTTATTACAGCTCTTTTGATAGCAGTAGGCACCATCACTACAGGGAATCCCATCCTGCACATATACATCTTCTGGGCACTGATGGGATGTCCCATTGCACCACTCTGGAAGGTCACATTCACTGACCTGTTTTCTGCACAAAGTCCCTGATGACATGACCTTGCAGTCTTTACAACAAAGCCCGAAAGCACAAGCAGCTCCAGGCTTCAGAGTGCAATTCAACAGACAGCAGGGATCATTTTTGCACTGCTCTATGGTTCCACAGTCACACTCCTCTCCTTCTTCAACCACTAGGTTCCCACAATACTTCAGCCTAAAGATATTCCCTGGATGTGGAGGAGAGTAAAGACATAATCCATTACTGATAAGATTGTCCCAATACTCGGCATAACTGCAGTTGCTGAATTTATTTGTCACCTCTCTGGCAGGAAACATTATGCACCACTGAAGTTCACACACACACCATTCAGTATCATGCCGCATACCTAAATTATGACCGAGTTCATGGGTCACAACAATTGCAAAAGCATACAGACTCTCGTCTTCAAAAACATTAACTCCACTATTTAAAGGACGCTGGCATATTCCACCAACATAGGCAAGTCCAAGCGTTATGCCAAACGATTTCTTTATGAAAAGATGGGCCGCATCATGTGACAGTCGGTGATCAAGGCTAAAATACTTCCAAACAGAAAAATCCTCCAAAAGCTTATCTATGTTATCGATGGGAACTGGGTTTCCTTTAGTCCAGACTTCAAGCCCAGTTAAAATTACAACAAGTTCCAAAGAGTGATACAAGCTACCTATTATATTGACAACATCAAGTATTTCACGCTGCACTACTGACACATTACTTTCCGAGTGAACGAATCGAAGATTGTCCACAACCACTACCAACTCAAGAAAACGCAAGTGGGTCCACCAGCCTGTGTAAGAACTTTGCATCAGAGTGAAATTATGCAACTCTTGCAACTCCAGTTGGCGTGCTATATCCTCTTCTGTTAACCCACATCTCATAGGTGGGAACTGTGTATCATCACTGTCTATCTTATACACCCAGTGTTCAAATGTGGCAGAAAACCTAACTGGTTCAATTTCATAAGCAAGATCATTTATCTGTAGTATTCCTCGAAAACCTCCAGAACAAGTACTGAGGGCAACCAGGGACTTGGGAACCCCCTCCACATAACCATGATAGTAGCAGTCATCAGGAACAAAAGGCTGATCCTGGCGGAGGGCACGCTGGTCTGTGTAGGTGAACACTGGGAGGTATCTGGAAACCAAGAACTTCTTGACCCTCATGTGGGCAATGTGTCTCTGGCCCCCAAACCGCAGGCTGTAGGAGAGCCAGCCCGGAGCCTTTGCATTTCTGCCCCTGCCAGTCACCTTCAAGGGGATCACCAGTTCTGGAGAGGAGAAGTGCTGGGAGGCCCTGGCCTGAGAGTGGTCAGAAATGAACAAAGACACCCCAAATGAGAGCAGCAGAAGAGTGGCTCTGATGTGCACCAGGGCCTCACCCACTGCCATTATGGAGGCATCTGTTTAGGGCTGAAGAGGGCAGGGCATCAGGCGCTACTGGTCTGGCTCCTCCCTCTGAGCTGTTCAGGGTGCAGGGCTGACCTTTATGGATCTATGTCCTGGAAGAGGTGAACCATCAGAGCTTCAGTGCTGAAAGTGAAAACAGAAAGAAGAGCTAGGATGGGGTGGTTGGGGCAGGGAGGGTGGGGGGCTGGAGAGAGAGAAGAAGGTGATTTCAATTGGGACAAGGCTTGAATCAATAAAATTCCTGAGATTGTTTCATATATAAGTAAGGGCAAGGGGTGGGGGAAGAGCAGGTTACCTGGGAAAGAGATGAAGGAAATGCATCATAGGTTGGTAATTATTGAACCTGATAAAGATTCATTATATACTGTTCTCTAAACATGTACACTGGCATGGCATTTTCCCTACTAAAAAGATTGACATCTGACTCCCAATTTCTCCTCTACCCAAAAATCTACTGATACTCTGCTAGCTTCAGTAAGCATGTAGACAGCCCATCCAAAGCTCACCATTTTTTTTATCCCTTTATTCAGACAGTTTGATCCATCTTTCCTTCTCTTCTACAGACATCTTATCTAGCCCCCATTTCTGTTTGAGGTTAGCAGTCAAACTAAGCCTCACTTAATGGACTCATTAGTTTTGTGAGACTCCTCCAATCAAGACAAATTTTTATTTTATAACGCATTCTTACCTGCAGAAAACCCTGTACATTCAAAGGAAGGCATCCATACTGACGGTGTAATAGGGAAAGGGGCTGCTATTTGGGCACAGCCCCATTGCCTCCAATCACAGCATGGAAGCAGCAGCCTTCTCTCCACCCAGCCCAGCTGCATCATGTTCTGAATCATTAGAGACTCATCCTGGCTGTGTAAATACAGATTCCATTCTATATTTTACATGGCTGGTGAGTTAGCTGAATTCTCTAGAGAAAGCTGGACTGAAGAATTTAAAACTAGAATCAGTTCACTAAAATGTTCAAAGACTACAATTTGAATGGACTTTCTTCATACCTGTTAAAAACATAAATTTTACCTCAGGTAAAAGCTAATTTCACTCATTTTCTGATTTTCAGTTAAAAGTATCAATAATTTGTGCTTCCCTGGTGATGCAGTGGTTAAGAGTCCACCTGCCAGTGCAGGGGACACAGGTTCGATCCCTGGTCTGGGAAGATCCCACATGCCATGGAGCAACTAAGCCCGTGTGCCACAACTACTGAGCCTGTGCTCTAGAGTCCACAAGCCACAACTACTGAGCCCGTGAACCACAACTACTGAAGCCCATGTGCCTAGAGCCTGTGCTTCGCAACAAGAGAAGCCACTGCAACGAGAAGCCCGCAAACTCGCAACAAAGTAGCCCCTGCTCACTGCAACTAGACAAAGCCCATGAGCAGCAACAAAGACCCAACACAGACAGATAAATAAATAAATAAAATTTAAAAGTATCAATAATTTGCTTAATATTTAAAAACAAAAGTTAAAAAAAATTGGAGACACATTTGAACACATACTGGTGGCCGAATATTCTAAATAAGGACACAAATGGGTTCAGTAGTAGAGAGCGTAAGAAATATCCTCAGCATTATGATGTCAAAAACACCTGTACACTCCTGGATACTTTTCCAGAACTAATGTATGAATACTGGAAGCCAAGAATACTAGATGAAACCTCTTAGGGAAAGCACCTCTGATATAGGTGAAATCCTAGTGACCAGATTTCCTTTCCATGTCTCTCTTCATGATATCCCTGGCTACAGATTTGGGAGTATTAAGATGGAAATGTGTGAGTTGGAAGAGGATTATTAAAGCATTATAAAGAGGAAAATAACCTATATTAAGCTTCATCAGAAATATGTGGTAATAATAGAAAATTTCATTGCCAAGAATCTTTGAGTCATACCAGTCTTTGTCACTATTGCACTATTCCAAAGACAAGTCCTGAAGGACCATCACATTACCATTAATTACGTGAACTGGTGTCACACAAAAGCCCTTCCTCTCTAGCATTACCTGTACTTCAAGCAGTGTAAGAATCTTCTTCTGTATCAGTAATTAACTCTTCTATTTCCAGCAGCTATTTCAAACTCCCCAAAACCCCTATTTTACCTTGTCTCCACACACTCTTAGTCACAGCTATTTCAGTGTTTCAAAAACTTAGGTCACAAACCATTCAGGGTCATGAAATCAATTTAGTGAGCCACAACTAAATAAAACAACAGAAAACATCAGAGAGCTTCACACAGATCAGTATCACCTGCTATTACCTGTCACCACAGAAGCTACAGCAGCATTCTGCTGACACATCTTACGCTGATTATCAATTATTTTCTGAACCCCAAAACTAAATTTTTTTTTTTTTTTTTTTTTTTTTGCGGTAGGCGGGCCTCTCACTGTTGTGGCCTCTCCCATTGCGGAGCACAGGCTCCAGACGCGAAGGCTCAGCGGCCATGACTCACGGGCCTAGCTACTCCGTGGCATGTGGGATCTTCCTGGACTGGGGCACGAACCCGTGTCCCCTGCATCGGCAGGCGGACTCTCAACCACTGCGCCTCCAGGGAAGCCCCCAAAACTAAAATTTATACTTTGTCTATGTAGCTGAAGATGGGAATCTGCACATTATATTACCCCATTTCTAGCTGGCTTCCTGAAGAGTTTTGTCAAGAAGGGCATGAGAGGGAGAATAAAAGGCAAAACGAAAGGACATGGGGCTCTACCTGTTTGCCTGCTGTTACTTTCAGTGACCACCACCTGCAATGGGATCTTGCTCTGGTGGCAAGAGTCAGTTACCACATTCCCAGAACCAGCTCCATCAAGCCCTATCAAAGGTTCCCAGGGGACAGTGCCCCCTCCTCAGAAGTCTGAAAACCAGATGTACAGAGCCATCTTCCAGTACCCTGGGCAACCCACACCAGCCAGCCAGTGTCTCTTTCTCAGATGTTCCCTGGCTATACCACAAATCTCCTTGATACAAGCCCCATAAAAGAGCACACACCCCTGCTCTGATATCTGAGTCAGAGTTTTAGAGGACCTTTTTCCAAGTCCTTAAGGAACCAGCACCAGCTCAGCATTACCTTATAGTAGGTACAGCTATCAACTCCACAAAACCCCTTTTCTGAGTTCCAAAATTACCAGCATCACCTGGGCTTGTAATGCCCTATCTTCTACACTCCAGGTCCAGACATATGAGGCCCATTTTGACAGCTTCTAGGTTATGATAACCCCAACCTCTTCCCTTTGTTCCCCCAATCTTACGGGTAGAACTCCTTCTGGCAACTCATACTTCTGTGTACCTCAGTGTCCCCTTTTTTCCCTTTTCAGTCCTCTATTACCTTTTCAAGAATTCCCTATAGTAATTGCTCTTGGTGGGTTTCTCTTCTCTGAACTAGATCTTGACGGATACAGGACTTGGTACCAAGAGTGCTGCCAAGAGAGACAGACAAGATGGGACTCTGGGATTGGCTTGGGTATGTTCATGGCCTTAACACAACACTGAACTGCTTTTTTTTTTTTTTTTTGGGCGGTACGCGGGCCTCTCACTGTTGTGGCCTCTCCCATTGTGGAGCACAGGCTCTGGACACGCAGGCTCAGCGGCCATGGCTCACAGGCCCAGCCGCTCTGCGGCATGTGGGATCTTCCCGGACCGGGGCATGAACCCATGTCCCCTGCATCGGCAGGCAGACTCTCAACCACTGCGCCACCAGGGAAGCCCTGAACTCCTTTTGAATGGGGAATGGGCACATAGTAACACCACAATTAATTAAATTACTACTCACGTTGATTGTGATGAAGTGCCCTACTGAAGCAAGTGTGTGGGGGACCAAGGGAGGGCTGTGATGATGCCTATAAGTATCTCAAGGACTGAGGTGTGGAATAGCTATACTAAATTCTAATGGAGATTTTGCAAAATGAGGTTCAAGGCTCTAAATTCTCAGCTCAGATTTCTGATAATGGTGGACAACGCCCCCGCCCCCCCTCCCCCAAATCTCTCTTTTAGCCACATGGCCAACTTCAAAGAAAATCAAAATTTAACTGTGGAGTTACAGAATCACAGAGTAAGCTGAATACAGAGATTTGCCAAGACTGTAGTGGGAAATCTGATTGAGATGGGAAAAAACCTTGACACTTGAAAAGAGGAATTCCAGGTGGACTGGATTGGTTCTGAGTATCTAGATGCTCCCAAGTACCCCTGATTCTCCTTTACCAGGGACGGAGACTACACCTTTCCTGTCTGAGACGTCTAACCACCTCTAGCTGGAGATGCTGTAATTATCTCAGCTGGGAAAATTTTCCTGCTAGGGGATGCCTAGTATCCTCAAGACATACTCCTACTGCCCCTTATTGGCTCTAAATGCAAATCAGAATCTAATTCAACATGCTCCAGAGAAAAAGGTTCAACGTCTGAATTGAGAGGAAAGAAAAGGTACTCTAAAATAATAACAATAGTTTACTAATTTATATTGGCAAAAGAAAGGAAATAAACCATATTAGTAGCAGAAAAGACGAAGTGGTTACAGAGATAAAGATATATCTAATAGGATAAAATTCAAGAAGAATTTGTATCTACTTAACAAATAGCTTTGAAATACATAAAGCGAACACTGACAAAACAAAAAGGAGAGGGTTTCCCTGGTGGCGCAGTGGTTGAGAGTCTGCCTGCCGATGCAGGGGACACGGGTTCGTGCCCCGGTCCGGGAAGATCCCACATGCTGCGGAGTGGCTGGGCCCGTGAGCCAGGGCTGCTGAGCCTGCACGTCCAGAGCCTATGCTCCACAATGGGAGAGGCCACAACAGTGAGAGGCCCACTTACCGCAAAAAAAAAAAAAAAAAAAAAAGGAGAAAGAGAAAAATTCAAAATCTACTTGTACGTATTAGCACACTGTCAGCAATGGATAGAACAACCACCCCCCCCAAAAAATGAATAAGGAAGTAGAAGATTTAAGCAAAGATAATCAAGTTAATCAAGTTAACCTAACTGATACATATAAAACACCCATCAAAAAAAGTGAGATGACAAAGAAATATGTTAAAGATGAAGGAGCAAGGTAAGAACCTACAAGACCAAATAAATGAAGAGGAAATAGGCAACCTACCTGAAAAAGAATTCAGAGTAATGATAGTAAAGATGATCCAAAATCTCAGAAATAGAATGGAGGCGTGGATTGAGAAAATATAAGAAAAGTTTAACAAAGATCTAGAGGAACTAAAGAACAAACAAACAGAGGTAAATAACACAATAACTGACATGAAAAATACACCAGAAGGAATCAATAGCGGAATAACTAAAGTAGAAGAACAAATAGTGAGCTGGAAAATAGAATGGTAGAAATAACTGCCAAGGAGCAGAATAAAGAAAAAAGAATGAAAAGAATTGAAGACCGTCTCAGAGCCCTCTGGGACAACATTAAAGGCACCAATATTTGAATTATAGGGATCCCAGAAGAAGAAGAGAAAAAGAAAGGGTCTTAGAAAATATTCAAAGAGATTATAGTGAAAAACTTCCATAACATGGGAAAGGAAATAGCTACCCAAGTCCAGGTAGTGCAGAGAGTCCCATACAGGATAAACCCTAGGCGAAACACACCAAGACAAATATTAATCAAAATAATAAAAATTAAATTCAAAGAAAAAATATTAAATGCAGCAAGGGAAAAGCAAAAAAATAACATAAAAGGGAATCCCCATAAGGTTATCAGCTGATTTTTCAGCAGAAACTCTGCAGGCCAGAAGGGAGTGGCAGGATATATTTAAAGTGATGAAAGAGAAAAACCTACAACCAAGATTACTACCCAGCAAGGATCTCATTCAGATTTGATGGAGAAATTAAAACCTTTACAGACAAGCAAAAGTTGAGAGAGTTCAGCACCACCAAACCAGCTTTACAACAAATGCTAAAGGAACTTCTCTAGGCAAGAAGCACAAGAGAAGGAAAAGACCTACAATAACGAACCCAAAACAATTTAGAAAATGGAAATAGGAACATACATATCGATAATTACCTTAAATGTAAATGGATTCAATGCTCCAAACAAAAGACACAGACTGGCTGAATGGAGACAAAAACAAGACCCGTATAAATGCTGTCTACAAGAGACCCATTTCAGACCTAGGAACACATACAGACTGAAAATGAGGGGATGGAAAAAGATATTCCATTCAAATGGAAATCAAAAGAAAGCTGGAGTAGCAATACTCATATCAGATAAAATAGACTTTAAAATAAAGACTGTTACAAGAGATACGGAAGGACACTACATAATGATCAAGGGATCAATCCAAGAAGATATAACAATTATAAATATTTATGCACCCAACATAGGCGCACCTCAATACATAAAGCAAATGCTAACAAAAATAAAAAGGGAAATCAACAGTAACACAGTAATAGTGGGGGACTTAACACCCCACTTACACCAATGGACAGATCATCCAAACAGAAAATTAATAAGGAAACACAAGCTTTAAATGACACAATAGACCAGATAGATTAATTGATATTTACAGGACATTCCACCCCAAAGTGGCAGAATACACTTTCTTCTCAAGTGCACATGGAACATTCTCCAGGATAGATCACATCTTGGGTCACAAATCAAGTCTTGGAAAATTTAAGAAAATTGAAATCATATCAAGCATATTTTCCAACCACAACACTATGGGATTAGAAATCAATTACAGAAACAAAAAAACTGTAAAAAGCACAAACACATGGAGGCTAAACAGTGTGCTACTAAATAAGAGATCACTGAAGAAATCAAAGTAAAAAATACATAGAAACAAATGACAGTGAAAACACAATGACCCAAACATATGGGATGCAGCAAAAGCAGTTCTAAGAGGGAAGTTTATAGCAATTCAATCTCACCTCAAGAAACAGCTCAAAAAAATAATTTAACTTTATACCTAAAGGAACTAGAGAAAGAAGAACAAGCGAAACCCAAAGTCAGTAGAAGGAAAGAAATCATGAAGGTCAGAGCAGAAAGAATTGAAATAGAAATGAAGAAAACAATAGCAAAGATCAATAAAACTAAAAGTTGGTTCTTTGAGAAGATAAACAAAATGGATAAACCTTTAGCCAGACTCACCAAGAAAAAAAACGGAGAGGACACAAATCAATAAAATTAGAAATGAAAAAGGAGAAATTACAATGACACCACAGAAGTACAAAGGATTAAAAGAGACTACTACAAGTAACTATATGCCAATAAAATGGACGGCCTCAAAGAAATGGACAAATTCTTGGAAAGGTACAATTTCCCAAGACTGAACTAGGAAGAATTAGAAAATATAAATAGACCTATCACAAATAATGAAATGGAAACTGTAATTAAAAGTTTTCCAACAAACAAAAATCCAGGACCAGATCGCTTCACAGGCGAATTCTATCAAACATTTAGAGAAGAGCTAACACCTATCTTTCTCAAACTCTTCCAAAAAATTGCAGAGGGAGGAACACTCCAAAATTCGTTCTACGAGGCCACCATCGCCCTGATACCAAAACCAGAAAAAGATATCACAAAAAAGAGAAAATTACAAACCAATATTACTGATGAACATAGATGCAAAAATCCTCAACAAAATGCCAGCAAACAGAATCCAACAACACATTAAAAGAATCATACACCATGATCAAGTGGGGTTTATCCCAGGAATGCAAGGATTCTTCAATATATGCAAATCAATCCATGTGATACACCATATTAACAAATTAAGGAATAAAAACCATATGATCATCTCAATTGAAGCAGAAAAAGCTTTTGACAAAATTCAACACCGATTTATGACAAAAACTCTCCAAAAAACGGGCATAGAGGGAACCTACCTCAACATAATAGGCCATATACGACAAACCAACAGCAAACATTATTCTCAATGGTGAAAAACTGAAAGCATCTCCTCTAAGGTCAGGAACAAGACAAGGATGTCCACTCTCACCACTCTTATTCAACATAGTTTTGGAAATCCTAGCCATGGTAATCAGAGGAGAAAAAGAAAAAACAGGAATCAAAATTGGAAAAGAAGTAAAACTGTCGCTGTTTGCAGATGACATGATACTATACATAGAAAATCCTAAAGATGCCACCAGAAGACTACTAGAGCTAATCAGTGAATTTGGTTAGGTTGCAGGATAGAAAATTAATGCACAGAAATCTCTTGCATTCCTATACATGAACAATGAAAGATCAGAAAGAGAAATTAAGGAAACAATCCCATTCACTACAGCAACAAAAGGAATAAAATACCTAGGAATAAATCTACCTAGGGAGGCAAAAAACTTTACTCAGAAAACTATAGGACACTGATGAAAGAAATCAACGATGACACAAACAGATGGAGAGATATACCATGTTCTTGGATTGGAAGAATCAATACTGTGAAAATGACTATACTACCCAAAGCAAACTACAGATTCAATGCAATCCCTATCAAATTACCAAAGGCATTTTATACAGAACTAGAACAAAAAATTTTAAAATTTGTATGGAGACACAAAAGACCCCAAATAGCCAAAGCAATCTGGAGGAAAAAAAACGGAGCTGGAGGAATCAGACTCCCTGACTTCAGACTATACTACAAAGCTACAGTAATCAAGACAATATAGTACTGGCACAAAAACAGAAATATAGATCAATGGAACAGGATAGAAAGCCCAGTGTTAAACCCACACACCTATATCAACTAATCTATGACAAAGGAGGCAAGGATATACAATGGAGAAAAGAAAGTCTCTTCAATAAGTGGTGCTGGGAAAACTGGACAGCTACATGTAAAAGAATGAAATTAGAACACTCCCTAACACCATGCACAAAAATAAATTCAAAATGGATTAAAGACCTAAATGTAAGGCCGGACACTATAAAAACTCTTAGAGGAAAACACTCTTTGACATAAATCACAGTAAGATCTTTTTTGACCCACCTCCTAGAGTAATGGAAATAAAAACAAAATAAACAAATGGGACCTAATGAAACTTAAAAGCTTTTGCACAGCAAAGGATACTATAAACAAGACAAAAAGACAACCCTCAGAATGGGAGAGAATATTTGCAAACCAATCAACAAAGGATTAACCTCCAAAATATATAAACGGCTCGTGCAGCTCAATATTAAAAAAACAAACAACCCAATCAAAAAATGGGCAGAGGACCTAAATAGGCATTTCTCCAAAGAAGACATACAGATGGCCAAGAGGCACATGAAAAGCTGCTCAACATCACTAATTATTAGAGAAATGCAAATCAAAACTACAATGAGGTATCACCTCACATGGTTAGAATGGGCATCATCAGAAAATCTAAAAACAACAAATGCTGGAGAGGGTGTAGAGAAAAGGGAACCCTCCTACACTGTTGGTGGGAATGTAATTTGATACAGCCACTATGGAGAACAGTATGGAGGTTCCTTAAAAAACTAAAAATAGGGCTTCCCTGGTGGCGCAGTGGTTGAGAGTCTGCCTGCCGATGCAGGGGACACAGGTTTGTGCCCCGGTCCGGGAGGATTCCACATGCCACAGAGCGGCTGGGCCCGTGAGCCATGGCCACTGAGCCTGTGCGTCCGGAGCCTGTGCTCCGCAACGGGAGAGGCCACAACAGTGAGAGGCCTGTGTAACGCAAAAAACAAAAATACAAAACAAAAATACTAAAAATAGAATTACCATATGACCCAGCAATTCCACTACTGGGCATATACCCATAGAAGACCATAATTCAAAAAGACACATGCACCCCAATGTTCATTGCAGCACGAGTTACAATAGCCAGGACATGGAAGCAACCTAAATGCCCATAGACAGACAAATGGATAAAGAAGATGTAGTACATATATACAATGCAACATTACTCAGCCATAAAAAGGAACAAAATTGGGTCATTTGTAGAGACGTGAATGGACCTAGACTGTCATACAGAGTGAAGTAAGTCACAAAGAGAAAAACAAATATCGTATATTAACGCATATATGTGGAATCTAGAAAAACTGTACAGATGAACTAGTTCGCAAGGCAGAAATAGAAACACAGATGTAGAAAACAAATGCATGGACACCAAGCGGGGAAAGCCGGGGGAGGGTGTGACTTGGGAGATTGGGATTGACATATATACACTAATATGTATAAAATAGATAATTAATAAGAACCTGCTGTATAAAAATAAATAAATAAAAATGTTTAAAAAAGAAAGAAAAAAAAAACTTCTGATCTGTAAAGACCTTGTTAAGAAAGGAGAAGAGACACAGACTGGGTGAGAATATTTGCAAAACACATATCTGATAATGGATATTATGCAAATTACACAAAGAACTTCTAAAATTCAAAAATAAGAAAATAAACAACCCAATTTAACAATAGGCAAAAGACTTGAACAGACATCTCATCAAAGAAGATATACAGTTGACAAGTAAGCATATAAAAAGACGCTCCACGTCATATGTCACCACGAAACAGTGAATTAAAACAACAAGATGCCACTACACACTTAATAGAATGGCCAAGATCCAAAACACTGACAACACAAAATGCTGGCAGGGAAGTAGAGCAAAAGGTACTCTAGTCCACTGCTAGTGGGAATGCAAAATGGTACAGCCACTTTGGAAGACAGTTTGGTAGTTATGTACAAAACTGAACATACTCTTACCACACAATCCAGCAATTGTGCTCCTTAGTGTTTGCCCAAATGAGGTGAAAACTTATGTCCATACCAAAGCCTTCACACAGATGTTTATAGCAACTTTAGTCATAACTGCCAAAAGTTGGAGGTGACCAAGGTGTCCTTCAGTAGGTGAGTGGATAAATAAACTGTGGTACATCGAAACAACAAAACACTATTCAGTGCTTAAATAAAAAAACTATCAAGATATGAAAAGACACAAGGGAACTTAAATGCATATTACTAAGTGAAGGAGCCAATCTGAAAGGCTGTATATTGTAAGACTTCAACAATATGACATTCTAGAAAAGGCAAAACTTTGGAGACAGTAAAGAACATCAGTGGCTGCACAGAGTTAGGGAGAGGGAGGGTGAACAGACAGAGCACAGAGGATTATTACAGCAGTGAAACTACTCTGCATGATAAAATGGTGAATATATGTCATTATACATTTGTCCAAACTCAAAGAATGTATATCACCAAGAGTGATCCCTAGTGTAAACTACAGACTTTGGATAATAATGACATAGCAATGTAGGTTCATCGATTATAACAAATGTACACTCAAGTGTGGGATGTCGATGGTAGGGAGGTTGCACTTGTGTGGAGCCAAGGGAGTGGGGTATGTGAGAACTCTGTACTTTCCACTCAATTTTGCTGTGAACCTAAAACTGCTGTTAAAAAAATATATACAATCTATTGAAAATTTCAATGACTAAACAAGGGAAATTAAATACTATTTTAAATTAAAATAAAAACAAAAATCACAATATACAGAATGCCACTAGAGCAGTATTTAGAAGGAAATTTATAGTATTAAATGCCTATATTAAGAAATAATAGGGAGAAATAGACAGCAATACAATAATAGAAGGGGACTTCAATACCCCATTTTTATCAATGGCGAGATCATCCAGACACAAGATCAACAGGGAAACATTAGACTTAAACTACACGTGATATCTGATGGACTTAACATCAGATATAATACATATACAGAACATTTCTCCAAAAACAGCAGAATACACATTCTTGTCGAGAGCACAGGGAACATTCTCCAGTATAGATCACATGTTGAGCCAAAAACAAGTCTTAATAAATTTAAGAAAACTGAAATCATATCAAGCATCTTTTCCAACCACCATGGTATGAAACTAGAAATCAATTACAAAAAGAAAACTGGAAAATTCACAAATATGTGGAGATTAAACAACATGCTATAACAACCAATGGGTCAAAGCAGAAATCAAAAGAGAAATCAAAAAATATCTTGAGAAATGAAAATGGAAATACAACATACCAAACTTTATGGGATGCAGCAAAAGCAGTTCTAAGAGGAAAGTTCATGGCAATAAATGCCTACATTAAGAAACAAGAAAAATCTCAAATAACAACCACCCTTTACACCTCAAAGAAATAGGAAAAGAAGAACAAACTAAGCCCGAAGTTCATAGAAGGAAGGAAACGACAAAGATCAGAGTAGAAATAAATGAAATAGAGACTAACAGATAATAGAAAAGATGAATAAAACTAAGAGTTTATTTTTTGAAAAGATAAACAAAATAGAAGAAACCTTTAGCTAGATTCATAAAGAAGAGAAACAGCACCCAAATAAAACTAGAAGTGAAAGAGGAGATGTTACAACTGATACTACAGAAATACAAAGGATCATAATACAACAGTATGAACAATTATATGCCAACAAACTGGACAACCTAGAAAAAAATGGATAACTTCCTAGAAACATACAATCTACCACCTACTAAGACTGAATCATGAAGAAACAGAAAAAGTAGACAGATCAATTACTAGGAAGGAGATTGAATCAGTAATCAGGAACCTCTCAACAGAGGGCGGAGTCAAGATGGAGGACTAGGAGGATGCGAAATTCATGTCTCCACACAACTAGGGCACCTACCAGGCACCAGTGGGGGACCATGGACACCTAAGGGGATGGGAGGAATCCCCAGTGACCGGGTAGGACGTAGGGCATGGGGGGAGTGAAGCGGGAGGAGAAGTGGAGATGGGACGGGACTGACGCCCCTGAGGGGCGGCTGAGGGAGGGGAAGGGATCCCACGGTCGAAGGGGGAAACTGAGGGACGGTTGGGAGGACAGATCAAAAGGCAGCATGGTCAGGTTTCCCCTGCCCACATGGGTCCCTGGGAGACTGCTGAGACCCTGGACCTTATCCTCTGCCCACCAAGGGCCCCTCCAGCCACGTGGGTCCTGAGGGAGTGGGAGGGAGGGAAGGGGGAGCAAAAGTGAAGGCCAGACCTCTGGGACTGGCACCCCTGAGGGGTGGCTGGGGGAGGGGAGGAGTTCTTACACCCAGAGGTCCCACCCAAGGTTAGGAGTCCAGTGGGGATGAGGGATACTCTGGGGGAGATGGTGGGGTGGGACGTGGAGGAACAGAAGGGAATGTGGCCAGCGCTTTCCCCATCCACTTAGGCACCGGGGAGCCTGTTGGGCTGCTGGGCCTAATCCTCTGCCCTTGGAGCGTCCCTCCTGCTGTGCAGAGCCCAAGCCCCGCCCCTACACCCCCACCCAGGGCCCCACCTCTACACTCAGAGACCCCCTCTGACACCCCCTCTAATGAGCTGGGCCTAAACCCCACCCACATACACTGACCCAGGGCTTTATCTCCAAACTCCGAAACTCCGCACTCCAGAGGCCCTCCTTTGAAAGCACTGCCTCCCCTTCTGCACAGGTCCTAAGCAGAGGCCCTGTCCCAAGCTTGAACATCGCCCTGCCTAGGCCCCGCCCCCAAGGCCTTTTCTGACTGCATGGGTCCTGAGCCTTGGCCCCACCCCACCCTAAACCCCACCCCTGCTTAAGTTCCACCCCTGTCTAAACTCTGCCCCCCATAGTCAAGGCTTTTTTTTTTTTCTTCTTTTTTCCTCTTTTAGATTGGGGTTCTGTTTTACCTTGTTGATTCACTGTTGTTGATTCATTTATATTTTTATTTTTTCTGATAAATATTTTATTTTTCTAATTTTATTTTATTCTTTATACTTTGTTACTGTTCTCTGCTTTTGGCTTGTTCCCCCCACCCACCCCACCCCACCCCCCCTTTTTCTTTTTCGTTTATCTGTTGTGGTTTTATTTTACCTTGTTGCAGTTGTTTCAATTATATTTTTATTTTTCCTAATATATTTTTTATCTTTTGAATTTTATGTTGTTTTTTATTCTTTGATATTGTACTGCTCCTTTTTTTCCTTCTCTCTCTCTTTTTTTTTCCCGCACCATGCAGCTTGCGGGATATTGGTTCCCAGGCTGGAGGTTGGGCCCAAGCTCCTGTGATGGGAGCTCTGAGTCCAAACTGCTGAACTAACAGAGAACCCCAAAACCCAGGGAATATTAATCGGAGTGAGGCCTCCCAGAGGTCCTAATCTCAGCAGCAAGATCCAGCTCTACCCAATGGCCTGAAAACTCGTGCTGGATGCCTCAGGCCAAACAACCAGTAAGACAGGAATACAGCCCAACCCATCAAAAAAAAAAAGAAAAAAAGAAACAACAAAAAAATATATTACAGATGAAGGAGCAAGGTAAAAACCTACAAGACCAAATAAATGAAGATGAAATAGGCAATCTACCTGAAAAAGAATTCAGAGTAATGATAGTAAAGATGATCCAAAATCTTGGAAACAGAATGGAGAAAATACAAGAAACATTTAAGAAGGATCTAGAAGAACTAAAGAGCAAACAAACAGTGATGAAAACCACAATAACTGAAATTTAAAATACTCTAGAAGGAATCAATAGGAGAATAACTGAGGCAGAAGAATGGGTAAGTGAGCTGGTAGATAAAATGGTGGAAATAACTTCCAGGAAGCAGAATAAAGAAAAAAGAAGGAAAAGAACTGAGGACAGTCTCAGAGACCTCTGGGACAACATTAAACACATCAACGTTTGAATTATACGGGTCCCAGAAGAAGAAGAGAAAAAGAAATGGTCTTAGAAAATATTCAAAGAGATTATAGTCAAAAACTTCCCTAATAAACTCATCAAGAAAAAGAGGGAGAGGACTCAAATCAATAAAATTAGAAATGAAAAAGGAGAAGTTACAACAGACTCTGCAGAAATACAAAGCATCCTAAGAGACTACTACAAGCAACTCTATGCCAATAAAATGAACAACCTGGAAGAAATGGACAAATTCTTAGAAAGGTATAAACTTCCAAGACTGAACCAGGAAGAAATACAAAATATGAACAGACCAATCACAAGCACTGAAATTGAAACTGTGATTAAAAATCTTCCAACAGGGCTTCCCTGGTGGCGCAGTGGTTGAGAGTCCGCCTGCTGATGCAGGGGACACGGGTTCATGCACTGGTCCAGGAAGATCCCACATGTGCGGAGCGGCTAGGCCCGTGAGCCATGGCTGCTGAGCCTGCAAGTCCAGAGCCGGTGCTCCGCAACGGGAGAGGCCACAACAGTGAGAGGCCCGTGTACCACACCCACACAAAAAAAACCTTACAACAAACAAAAGCCCAGAACCAGAGGGCTTCACAGGTGAATTCTATCAAATATTTAGAGAAGAACTAACACCTATTCCTTTTCAAACTCTTCCAAAATATAGCAGAGGGAGGAACACTCCCAAACTCATTCTATGAGGCCATCATCACCCTGATACCAAAACCAGTCAAAGATGTCACAAAAAAAGAACACTACAGGCCAATATCACTGATGAACATAGATGCAAAAATCTTCAACAAAATACTAGCAAACAGAATCCAACAGCACATTAAAAGGATCATACCCCATGATCAAGTGGGGTTTATCCCAGGAATGCAAGGATTCTTCAATATATGCAAATCAATGTGATAAACCATATTAACAAATTGAAGGAGAAAAACCATATGATCATCTCAACAAATGCAGAAAAAGCTTTTGACAAAATTCAACACCCATTAATGATAAAAACTCTCCAGAAAGTAGGGATAGAGGGAACCTACCTCAACATAATAAAGATCATATATGACAAACCCACAGCCAACATCATTCTCAGTGTTTACAACCTGAAACCATTTCCTCTAAGATCAGGAAGAAGACAAGGTTGCCCACTCTCACCACTATAATTCAACATAGTTCTGGAAGTTTTGCCCACAGGAATCAGAGAAGAAAAAGAACTAAAAGGAATCCAAATTGGAAAAGAAGAAGTAAAACTGTCACTGTTTGCAGATGACATGATACTATACATAGAGAATCCTAAAGATGCTACCAGAAAACTACTAGAGCTAATCAATGAATTTTGTAGAGTAGCAGGATACAAAATAAATGCAGAGAAATCTCTTGCATTCCTATACACTAATGATCAAAAATCTGAAAGAGAAATTACAGAAACACTCCCATTTACCATTGCAACAAAAAGAATAAAGTACCTAGGAATAAACCTACATAAGGAGACAAAAGACCTGTATGCAGAAAACTATAAGACACTGATGAAATAAATTAAAGATAATACAAATAGATGGAGAGATATACCATGTTCTTGGATTGGAAGAATCAACATTGTGAAAATGACTCTACTACCCAAAGCAGTCTACAGATTCAGTGCAATCCCTATCAAACTACCAATGGCATTTTTCACAGAATTAGAACAAAATATTTCACAACTTGTATGGAAACACAAAAGACTCCGAATAGCCAAAGCAACCTTGAGAAAGAAAAATGTTACAGGTTTCCTGACTTCAGACTATACTACAAAGCTACAGTAATCAAGACAGTATGGTACTGGCATAAAAACAGAAATATAGATCAAAGGAACAGGATAGAAAGCCCAGAGATAACCAACACACATATGGTCACCTTACCTTTGACAAAGGAGGAAAGAATATACCATGGAGAAAAGTGGTGCTGGGGAAACTGGACAGCTACATGTAAAAGAATGAAATTAGAACACTTCCTAACACCATACACAAAAATAAACTCAAAATGGATTAAAGACCTAAATATAAGGCCAGAAACTATAAAACTCTTAGAGGAAAACATAGGCAGAACACTGTATGACATAAGTCACAGCAAGATCCTTTTTGACCCACCTCTTAGAGAAATGAAATAAAAAAATAAATAAATAAATGGGACCTAATGAAAGTTAAAAGCTTTTGCACAGCAAAGGAAAACATAAACAAGATGAAAAGACAACCCTCAGGGGCTTCCCTGGTGGCGCAGTGCTTGAGAGTCCGCCTGCCAATGCAGGGGACACAGGTTTGTGCCCCAGTCTGGGAAGATCCCACATGCCACAGAGCAGCTGGGCCCGTGAGCCATGGCTGCTGAGCCTGCGCGTCCGGAGCCTGTGCTCCGCAACAGGAGAGGCCACAACAGTGAGAGGCCCGCGTACAGCAAAAAAAAAAAAAAAAAAAAGACAACCCTCAGAATGGGAGAAAATATTTGCAAACGAAACAACTAACAAGGGATTAATCTCCAAAATATACAAGCAGCTCATGCAGCTCAATATCAAAAAACAAACAATGCAATCCAAAAATGGGCAGAAGACTAAACAGACATTTCTCCAAAGAAGATATACAGATTGCCAACAAACACATGAAAGGATGCTCAACATCGCTAATTAGAGAAATGCAAATCAAAACTACAATGAGGTATCACCTCACACCGGTCAGGATGCCAACATCAAAAAATCTACAAACAATAAATGCTGGAGAGGGTGTGGAGAAAAGGAAACCCTCTTGCACTGTTGGTGGGAATGTAAATTGACACAGCCACTATGGAGAACAGTATGGAGGTTCCTTAAAAAGCTAAAAGTAGAACTACCATATGACCCAGCTATCCCACTACTGGGCATATATTCTGAGAAAACCATAATTCAAAAACAGTCATTTACCACAATGTTCACTGCAGCACTATTTACAATAGCCAGGACATGGAAGCAACCTAAGTGTCCACTGACAGATGAATGGATAAAGAAGATGTGGCACATATATACAATGGAATATTATTCAGCCATAAAAAGAAATGAAATTGAGTTATTTATAGTGAGGTGGATGGACCTAGAGTCTGTCATACAGGATGAAATAAGTCAGAAAGAGAAAAACAAATACCATTTGCTAACACATATATAGGGAATCTTAAAAAAACAATGTTTCTGATGAACCTAGGGGCAGGACAGGAATAAAGACACAGATGTAAAGAATG
This sequence comes from Tursiops truncatus, assembly GCF_011762595.2. Lineage (NCBI taxonomy): Eukaryota > Metazoa > Chordata > Mammalia > Artiodactyla > Delphinidae > Tursiops > Tursiops truncatus. The sequence continues at coordinate 31,695,813 of NC_047035.1, read as the reverse complement.
GACTTGAGGACATGGGGAGGGGGAAGGGTAAGCTGGGATGAAGTGAGAGAGTAGCATTGACATATACACACTACCAAATGTAAAATAGATAGCTAGTGGGAAGCAGCTGCATAGCACAGGGAGATCAGCTCAGTGGTTTGTGACCACCTAGAAGGGTGGGATAGGGAGAGTGGGAGGGAGATGCAAGAGGGAGGGGATATGGGGACATATGTATGCATATAGCTGATTCAGTACGTTATACAGCAGAAACTAACACAACATTGTAAAACAATTATATGCCAATAAAGATGTTAAAAAAAAAGAACCTCTCAACAAAGAAAAGTCAATGACCAGATATTTTCAACTGTGAATTTACCAAACGTATAAAGAAGAATTAATACCAATTGTTCTCAAAGTCTTCCAAAAATAGAAGAGGAAGGAACACTTCCAAACTCATTTTATAAGGTCCTCATTACCAATACCAAAAACAGACAAGGACACTATAAGAAAAGAAAACTACAAGCCATTATCTCTAATGAACATAGATGCAAAAATACTCAATAAAATATTAGCAAACCAAATTCAACAATATATTAAAAATGTCATACACCATGATCAAGTGGGATTTATTCCAGGATAAGTCAGACAGAGAGAGACAAATATTGCAGGACCTCGTGTATATGTAGAATCTAAAACCAAACCCACTGATACAGAGATCAGATTGGTATTTGCCAGAGGCAAGGGTGGGGGCATTGGGTAAAATGGGTCAAAAGATACAAACTTCCAATTATAAGATAAAACAGTCCTGGGGATATAACATACAGCATGGATACTATAGTTAACAACACTGTATTGTATATTTGGAAGTTGCTAAGAGAGTAGATCTCAAAAGTTCTCATCACGGGCTTCCTTGGTGGTGCAGTGGTTGAGAGTCCGCCTGCCGATGCAGGGGACACGGGTTCATGCCCCAGTCCGGGAAGATCCCACATGCCGCAGAGCAGCTGGGCCCGTGAGCCATGGCCGCTGAGCCTGCGCGTCCGGAGCCTGTTCTCCGCAACGGGAGAGGCCACAACAGTGAGAGGCCCGCGTACCGCAAAAAAAAAAAAAAAAAAAATCATGGAAAAAAAAATATATATAAGGAAGAAGAGAGAACAATTCTATACAAACTCTCCAAGAAAACTGAAGAGGAGGAAATATGTCCCAACTATAGTCCTTTGCAGCCACCATTACCCTGATGTGGAAATCAGATTAAAACGTACATTAATACAAAAATTCGGATCAATGTTCCTCATGAACATAGATGGCGAAATCCTAAACAAAATGTTAGCAACTGAATTCAACAATATACAGGGCTTCCCTGGTGGCACAGTGGTTGAGAATCCTTCTGCCAAGGCAGGGGACACAGGTTCAAGCCCTGGTCCAGGAAGATCCCACATGCCACGGAGCAACTAAGCCCGTGCGCCACAGCTACTGAGCCTGCACTCCAGAGCCCGCGAGCCACAACTACTGAGCCCACGTGCCACTACTACTGAAGCCCACATGCCTACAGCCCGTGCTCTGCAACAAGAGAAGCCACGACAATGAGATGCCCGCGCACCGCGACGAAGAGTAGCCCCCGCTTGCCGCAACTAGAGAAAGCCCGCACGCAATGAAGACCCAACGCAGCCAATAAATAAATAAATTTATTTAAAAAAACAATATATAAAAAGGATAATACACCATGATCAAATAAAATTTATCCTATGGATATAGGGTTGGTCTGAAAATCAATCAATGTATGTTACCATATTAACAAAGTTAAAATGAATAATCACATTGAGAAAGGAAGACAAAGAGTACACAGCCATTTTGGAAAAGGAGCAAGGGAACGGCCTGGAGCAAACAGGCCTAACAAGCCCAGTAAAACAAAGCACCTGAAGGCTTGGGTCTTTGAGACAACAACTAGAGACCCACAGAAGCAAAAGATTATCTCTGTCCCACTGATGTATGTACAATTTCCAAAGGACAAAAGCGGAACTATAAATCCACCAGAGAGCAGAATCACTGAACTCCCAGCTCCGTAAAAGCTAGAGATACAGGCCTGACACACACTCCTAAGCTGTTGTTTCAGGAAACAGACCCCCACCCAATGAAAACTGCTGACTGCAAGCACATGGACCCCAGACCAACAGAAACCAGAACGCTGATGACATTCAAAACTTCACTTTGATGCCAACCAAACTGAGAACTGAGCACAAGCTTATCAGGCACCCTGTGGCCCTCACACTGCCTTTAAAACCCTTTCCCTGAACATCCTTGGGGAGTTGGCACTCTTTCACCATCTCCCTTGTGCACAAGCTATCCTTTCAATAAAAAGTATTGCTTGCCTAAGAATCTTTTGGGAGTGATATTCATTTCTGTACTACTGCTGTCCAAGAATCCGGAGAAAGCCCAGTAACAATCTGATCACATCAATAGATCAGAAAAATCATTTGACAAAATCCAACATCCATTCCTAATAATAACTCCCAGAAAACTGTCAATAGAAGGGAACTTTTCAACATGATAAAGGGCATCTATGGAAGAATCTACAGCTAATGGTAGATTTTAATGGTAAGACATTGAATACCTTCCCCCTAAAATCAGAAACAAGACAAGAGGTTCTGGCCAGTGCAATCAGGCAAGAAAGAGAAATAAAAGGATTCAAGATTAGAAAGGAAGATTTAAAATTGTCTTTATTTATAGATGACATTTATAGATGTCTATGTAGAAATCCGAGGGAATCTATAAAAAAAGGTACTAGAACTAGTGAGTTTAACAAGCTCAAAGGACGCAAGATGAATATGCAGCAGTCAATTCTATTTTTATATACTAGCAATGAACTGGAAATTAAAATTTTTAAAGAATACTATTACACAGCCAAAAAAAAAAAATTAAGTACTTAGCAATAATTCTGACAAAAGCTGTGAAAAACCTGTAACTTAAAACTATAAACATCAGTGAGAGAAATTAACACCAACCTAAATAAGTGGTGAGATCTTATTCACTGATCTGAATAATTAACATCATTAAGATGTCAATTTTCCCCAGAATGACCAATCAGAAGGTTTTACTTGTAGAATTTGACAAACTGATTCTAAAATTCAAACAGAAATGCGAAAGATCTAGAATAGCCTATCCACTTTGAAAAAGAAGAAAAAGTTGGAGGACTACCATTTTCTGATTTCAAGACATATGAAGTTAGTCTCAAAACAGTGGGTTATTTGTGTAACAATAGATCAATAGAACAGAATAGAAAGACTAGAAATACACCCACACAAATTTGGCAACAGATTTTTGACAAGTGTACAAAGGTAAATCACTGGAGAAAGGATAGTCTTTTTACATACAGTGCTGGAACAACTGAATGGAAAACAAAAGAACTTACTTTCATACCTTGAACCACATACAAAAATCAGTCCAAAATAGACCACAGTCCAACATGTAAAACTGAAAACTATAAAACTTCTAAAAGTAAACAGAGGAGAAATGTTTTTTTCTTTTTAGGAGAAATCTTTTAAACCTAGGGCCTAGGGTTAAGCAAAGATTTCTTAGATATGGCAGAGAATGTAAAATCCATAAAAGAACAAATTGATAAGTTGAACTTCATCAAAACTACAAACTTCTCTTTAAAATATTTTATTAAGAGAATGAAGAGACAAGCCACAGATTGGGATAAAATATTTTCAAAACATATATTTGCTAAAGGACTATTCAAAATATATAAAAAGCTCAGTAAGAAAAGAAACAACTCCTCAAGAAACAGGCAAAAGATGTGAACATATACTTTATCCACTCCCAAGTTTTTACCCAAGAGAAAAGAAAGATCAGGTTCATACAAAGATTTATACATGAAGGCTCATAGCAGCTTCATTTGTAATAGTCTCAAACTAGAAACAAGCCAAATGTTCATCAACAGGAAAACAGATAAGCAAATAATGGTGAAGGTTTCAGGGGTGTACACATATGTCAAAATTTAGCTTGTTACACAATTTAAATATGTGCAGTTTATTATAGATTAAATAAACTGCAATAAAGCTGTTTTATTAAAATAAAAATTTTAAGGGGTGAAAAAATGATACTATATTAAAGTATTGGCAGTCCCTCTCTCTCTCTCTCTCTCTCTCTCTCACAAGCACACACACACACACACACACACACACACACACACACACTTCACTATCTACTTCAGGTGTTTAGCAAAAATGCAGCAACACCCTCTTAGTCTTCCTCACGGAAGCTCACCTACGTTATATCGCTCTTACAAACAACCAGCTGCTGGCTTTAGCAAACTTTTATCAGCCCACAGTGGAAACAAGTTAATGAAAATTTAGTTTTGCCTTTTTGTTCAGGACCGACACCAAGAAGTGAACCAGGCTTGGGCTCTCAACTTCCATAGCCTCTGGTTCCAGAGTGCTAAGATTCCCTAAATTTCTCTCTTCTGAATTGAATTCCCATCACCCCAGTGCGCCCTTTTGCTGCTGTCTTTCCTCTAATGTACACCCTCTCACTCCTCCCCTCCAAACCGAGTGATTGCCTGCTCAGTTCCCTCTTGTTCTCACTCTGCTTTTCCCCTTAAGTCTCTCTGTGGCCACCTTCCAGACCCTGGAACCTTGGCCCCAGTTCCTTATAACAGACAAACACTGAGGAACCGCCCTTTTTCTTTGGGGCGGGGCGGGGCGGCGGCCGCCGAACCCAGGAGGCTGGGTTACCGCCTTGGAAGAGGATTTGCCTCGGAAGCAAGAGTTTCAGACTCAAGTCTCCAACACCCACCTTCCTAGCACAGCTGACAGCTGCCCCCAAGCTCTCCGAAAGGCCGCATCCTGGAAAGCGAAAGCGGTGTGGGCCGGGTGCCTGCCGCTGGGCGCCCTCCTGCGGCTCAGGCTCCAGGTGCTCCTGGCCCCCGCACGGGCTCCTCGCAAACTCAGCCCAACGGGCACTTGGTCTCCCACGCAGTGCTTCCCCGGAAGGCTTCCAACGCCCCCAGAGCACGTGGAGCCTTCGATGTGTCCCGCGGGCTGGCCGACAGCTGGCACCCACGTCATTCGTCTACAGCCTAAGAAGCTCTTGGTTTCCAGACACCTACCTACATGGAGCAGGGCGGCTTCCATGAGAATCAGCCCTTCATCCAGAATAACTGCTACTCTCATGGTTATGTGGAAGGGCTCCCAATTCCCTGGTTGTCCAGCATTTGGGGGCCTTTCGAGGGATGCCACTGATAAATGATCTCACTTATGAAACAGAGCCCTTAAGGACTCTACCACATTTGAACACCAGTTGTATAAGACAGTAACAAGGTTCAATTCCCATGAAATGCAGCTTAGAAGAGGAAATAAATATGTCAGAAGCTGGAGTTCAAGGCAGAGAATTCAAAACTGCCACAATGCCACAAAATAGCTACTCCCATGGCTGGTGGACCCACTGGCCCTTTGTGGAGTGTGCTTGTGGTGGTGGACAATTACAGTTTCAATTATTCAAATAACAATGTCTCAAAGGCAACAGAAGTTATATTAAATGTGATCAATGTAACAGATTCCATCTACCTATGGCTAGGCCTTCATGTTTCTTTAATTGGGATTGAGATTTGGAACCAGGGGAATCTTATGAATGTTGAACAACACATGAGTCAACTTCTTGACAGCTTCAGTGAATGGAAAAGTATTCATCTTTATCCCCGTCTGCCACCTGATTTGGGGGATCTGTTTGTGTGCAAGGATTTTCCTAATATATTTAAGTTGGCCTGAATCTCAGGAATGTGCTACTGTCATTTTGGGCTAGCAGTTTATAAATTCCTCAAAGATAAATCGATTGCTTTCATTTTGCAGTGGTCATTACTCACCAACTGGGTCATAATCTTGGTATGTCTCATACAGAGGAATTCTGTTCATGTAGGAAAAAACATTGCATCATGAATGCCTATAATACAAATACCAGTGCTTTTAGCAACTGCAGTTATGGAAGTTATTTTAACCTCATTAACCACAAAGGAGTCTGTCTGATGAATACACCAGCTTCTCAAAACATTATCCCATTGGAACAATGTGGCAACAAGGTAGTGGAAGGTGAAGAAGATTGCTGTGGGCTCAGAATGTCAGTGCAGAAGGGATCTGAAACCTTGGGCAGACTGTGCTTTTGGACCTTGCTATGTAAAATGTAAGTTTGCTTCTCTTGGAATGCTCTGTAGAGCACATGTCAGTGAATGTGACCTTCCTGAGTGGTACAATGGAAGTTCAAGGTGATGCCCAGACAATTTCTATGTGCAGGATGGGATGCCTTGTGGTGACAGCACCTACTGTTATCACAAAATGTACAACAGCCACAATAAACAATGTCAATATATTTTTGACCAAAAAGCAAGGAGTGTCCCCCAAGCTGCTACAAAACAATTAATGTGCAAGGAGATTGTTGTGGCCAATATGGCGTGGAAATTCAACATACAAAAGATGTCTTCCTTCAAATATTTTGTGTGAAGGAGTGCAGTGTGAATATATAGAAACAATTCCCAATCTAAAATAACACAACGCCATAATTCAGATAACACTGTTAATGGTACCAAGTGTTGGGAAACCAGCTACCACTTTGGGAGGGATACAGTTGATATTGGAGAAGTAAAAGATGGCACCTTGCATGCTCTAGGCAAGATATGTACGAGAAGGAGCTGTTGTCAATTATTCAACCCTCAACTCTGCAAATTATAGAAATGTCATAAGAGAGGAGTATACAAAGATGAAAAACATTGCCACTGTAGATACAAGTGTGCTCCTCCCTACTGTGACTTTACAGCCTATGGAGAAAGCTCAGACAGTGGTCCCGCTCCAAGGGGCAATGTCCTTCCCTCACTATTAACAATTCTTTACACAGTAATTCTAGTCCAACTCATTTTCCTTGCCTCAGTATCATTATGTTTTTATCAGAGTACTACTCTGTTTTTAAGAGTCCCTACTCAAGAAGAGTAAAAGAACTTAAAACAGGAAATAGAGTATTGCAAAATATTCACTGATTTAAAGAAAATGTCTTTGGAAAGAGAAGACATTGCATGATCATTGTCCAATGACCCACAGTTCATTAATTTAGAAAGTCTGATTAAAGGCAGATATTCTTGGTTCTCTGTATTTAATCAAAAGATAAGCAGGCGCCTAACTTCCAAAATTAAATGTCTTTTACTTTTCCTTAGTATTTAGTTCTTTCTATTTAAGGCAGGGTTGCTCTCAGCAGGAAACCCTGGAAATATGTTCCAGTGTTTTCATTATACTAGCTCTGTGGCTACACCCTTTAACCAGGTATAAGGGAATAAGTGTGTGGCATAATAACTAAGACAAAGCATTAAAAGGTATAGGCTCCTTTGTAATATCTGAAGTAGAAATGGTAGAGGAAAGAATAAGGCTAATAAACAAAGAGCCAGAAATGAGATGAGAATTACAAAAAGATATTAAAAGGCAAAACTCATGGAGTCAAAGGAAAGCACAGGAAAATATGCTTTCTGTTTCTATGGTTTTCCTAAAAGCAGGTAATGGTCTGAAAAGATCTCCAGTGCATTAGTTTCGGAAAGGAATCTGGCAAGAGAGTGTGTGTGTGTGTAGTGCCAAGTACACTGTACAGAGCTGTGGAGACTCTCCTGCCCTCTAGAGTTGATCCATGTCTAGCTGGGATGAACAGATGTGAGAATTTACAGAATTACAGTAGAGGAGGATAAGTGCTCTAAGATGGTGTACACAGGGTTCTTGGAAGCATAAGTTACTGGAGGGGAGAAGAGGCAATCAGAAAGGTTTCCTAAAAGAGGTGACAGCTAAACTGAGTCACCTCAGAAGGAAAAGTGATAATGAAAGTAGCCAACCCTTACTGAATGCTTATCAAGTATCAGGTTCTAATGTAAAATAATATTAATTAATTTAACTTTCAAAAAACAATCCTCGCATGTAGGTATTGCTGTTATCCCCATTTTATAGTTGGAGAAACTGGGCACAGAAGGATTGGATAACATACTCAAGGACACGGATGGCAAAAAATGAAGTAGTATTTGAACCTAGGCTGTATTCTTCATCATTAAACTAAGAGTTAAAATTATGCATAGCAGAGAAGACAGTGCACAGACTTTAAAGTTGGAGAATCCGAGTTCTGCCACTTATTAGCAATAGTACTTCCACATTTCAATCTCTGCAAATTTTTAGTTCCTTGATTGTAACACCACTATCAGTTGCCTACAGGATTGATGTGAGCATTAAAGATAACGCACGTAAAACATCTGTCGCATAGTAACGATGGTGGTGTTGCCTTCCACACTCTCTGCTGTTCCTCATAGGCAAAAGTCAAGGGCAAGCATGGCACAGGGAGATCAGCTCGGTGATTTGTGTCCACCTAGAGGGGTGGGATAGGAAGGGTGGGAGGGAGATGCAAGAGGGAGGAGATATGGGGATATATGTATATGTATAACTGATATACTTTGTTATAAAGCAGAAACTAACACACCATTGTAAAGCAATTACACTCCAATAAAGATGTTAAAAAAAAAATTCAAGGGCAAGAACTCAGCATTTTGCTTTGCTGTTACTCAAGTTCCAAAGTATGAATCAGGCCAAGAGTGTTAGGGTGGAGTTTTCTAAGTCATCCTAAAATGTGCTAGTCATAGCATACATGGACCTGGGTGTTCATTCATTCATCCTTTCATTCAGCAAACATTTACTGCTGTTGGGCACGGTGAGAAATGCTGGGGATGTAGCAACAATCAACTCTGATATTGCTTATGGAAGTTAAAGTCTAATACAGGAGGCAGACATTAAACAAATAAGGACAATTGTGTTGAGAACTCCCAAAAGAGAATGTTAGGGCCTGTGAAAATGTATAAACTAGTGTGAGTCAGAAAAGGCTTCCCTGAGGAAGAGACACTTGATCTGAGACGTGAAAATGAAGTAAAAATAAGCAAGCTGGGAGGTAAAATGTAAAAATTTCACGAAAAAGGAACAACATCTTCAAAAACTTATCATTGGCATTTGACAAAGTTAACCACTCCCTCCTCCTTGAACTGCTTTCTTCATTTGGTTTTCAGGGGCTCACTTCTGGCTGCTGCTACTCATATTCACTGCTATTCTTTCATATCTCCACAACCCTGAATGATGGAGTGTTTTAGTGCTTAGTCCTCGGGTATTTTCCCCTCTCTCTGCACTCATCCTACTGGTGATCTCATTCCACCTCATGGTATTAAAGACCATATACATGCAGATGACTCCAAAATGTGACCTCCAGCCTGAGACTTCTTTAATATCCAGATACATGCTTCCAGCTGCCTACTTGTCATCACCACTTGAATGTCTAATTAACACCTCAAAATAAGTATGTCCAAACTGAATTATTTATCTCCCCCCTCCCATCCGCATCCCTAAATCTGCTTGTCTCAGTCTTCCCCATCCCAGTTAATGACAAATCTATCTTTTGAGATGCTCAGAACAAAAGTCTTACAGTCATCCTTGATTCTTCTTTTTGTTACTTCATATCTAATCTGTGAGCAAATCCTATTGTTGCAACCTTCAGAATATACACAGAATCTGATTACTTTTCACCACCTCCACTATTACCACATGGTCAAAGCTACCATCATCTTTCACCTTGATTACTGCCATAGCCTCCTAATTTGTCTTCTGCTTCCATTCTGATCTGCAACACTCAATTCCCACACAGGAGACAGAGTGAATTCTTCTACAAGTAATGATGCGTCATATCATCATTACTTTGCTCAGAATCCTCCAAAGATTTCCCATCTCATTCACAATAACGGTCTACAGAATATTCTATAAAGTCCTACCCAATACAACTCCTGACACCACTACCCATCCCTTCCACCTTATCGCTCTGATTCATCTCCTACCTATTCTGTACTTTGTTCACTCCTTTTCAGCTGTTCTCCTTGCTGATCCACTAACACACCAAAGCATGACCCCACCTCAGGATCTTTTTAATCCTTGTTACTTCCTTGACCTGAGTGGATGGAAGGAAGGAGAAATGGAGACAAAGTAAAGGGAGCACACAAAATCTCACATACTCCTGGATGCAGAACAGAAGCAGTTATTTGAAAGGAGCCTGGGTCAGACCTATCTGATGATCTTGGAGAGTCTCTGGAGAGGCAGGAGGCAACTGGAGCTCACCCTGGGGACACAGACACTGGTGGCAGCCATTTTAGGGAGGTTGTCTACCACATGGACACTGGTGCTGGCAAGCGTCATTTTGGAATCCTCCCTCTAGCTTATCAGCCTCAGGACCCAGCCTTGCCCCCACCCAACAGCCTGTAGGCACCAGTACTGGGATGCCACAGGTCAAGCAACTAACTAGGCAGGGACACAGCCCCACCCACCAGCAGGCGGGTTGCCTTAAGAACCCCTGAGCCCACAGCTGCCTCTGGACACGGCCCTGCCCAACACAGAGCCCAGGACCCAGCCCCACACACCAATGCACAGGCACTAGACCTGATACCTCCAAGGTCCTGTGGCCAGAGGAACTGGGGCCAAGCTCTTCCCACCAGTGGGCAGGCACCAGCTGCAGGACAATTGCAGCCTGCAGACCCAGCCCACCCACAAGCAGGCCAACACAAGCTTTAAGACACCTCAGACACTGCAGCCAGCTGTGTCAGGAACTGGCCCCACCCACCAGCAGCCAGCAGCCTCTGCACAGGCAGGGCCTGGCAACCAAAGATACTGGAGGCCAACCAAGCCTACCAGACCACCCACAGTAGTCAGCCCACCACAACAGAACGACCCACTCAGCCCACATAGGGGGGACCCCTAGAGCATACAGCTCTGATGACGAGAGGGGACTGCACTGCTGGGACACACAGGATGTCTCCTACAAAAGGTCCCTTCTCTAAGGTTGGGAAACATAACCAATCTACCAGTAACAGAAATGAAAAAGCAAGCTAGGCAAAAATGAGGCAACAGAGGAACATATTCCAAATGAAGGAACAAGGTAAAACCCCAGAAGAAGAAATAAGTGAAGTGGAGACAGGCACTCTACCTAAGAAAGAGTTCAGGGTAATGATTATAAAGATGATCAAAGAACTCGGAAGAAGAATGGATGCAGAGCAAGAAGTCAGAAGTCTTTAACAAAGACTAGGAAAATATAAAGAGCAACCAAACAGAGATGAAGAACACAATAACTGAAATGAAAAATACACTAAAAGGAATCAACAGTATAGTAAATGATACAGAGGGACAGGTCAGCAAGCTGGAAGACAGAATAGTGGAAATCACTGAAGCTGAGCAGAGAAAAGAAAAAAGAATGAAAAGAAATGAGAACAGTTTAAGAGTCTCTGGGACAACATCAAACATACTAACATTCACAATCTAGGGATTCCAGAAGGAGAAGAGAGAAAGTGGCAGAGAACATACTTGAAAACATAACAGCTAAAAACTTCCCTAAGATGGGAAAGGAAACAGACATACAAGTAATACAAGTACAGGAAGCACAGAGTCCCAAACAGGATCAACCCAAAGAGAAACACACCAAGACACATTATAAGTAAAATGGCAAAAATTAAAGGTAAAGAGAGAATATTAAAAGCAACAAGGGAAAAGCAACAAGTTACATACAAGGGAATTCCCATAAGGCCATAAAGCTGACTTTACAGCAGAAAACTTTGCAGACAGGGAGAGGCACAATATAGTTACAGTGATGAAAAAGGAAAAACCTACAACCAAGAATGCTGTACCCAGCAAGGCTCTAACTCAGATTTGATGGAGAGATCATAAGTTTTACAGACAAGCAAAAGCTGAAAGAGCTCAGCACCACCAAACCAGCTTTACAAGAAAAGTAAAAGGGACTTCTCTAAGCAAGAAAAAAAAAGGCCACAACTAGAAACACGAAAATTGCAAAAGGAAAAAGGTCATCGGCAAAGGCAAAAGTACAGTAAAGGTAACAAAATCAACCACATGCAAAGTGTGTAGGAAGGTTAAAAGACAAAAGCAGTAAAATCATCTATATCTACAGTAAACAGTTAAGGGATATCAAAACAACTAGATACAAAATATGTCAAAAACAGTAATCATGACAGGAGGAAAGTACAAATGCAGGGCTATTAAAATGTTTGAAATCAAGAGATTAGCAACTTAAAACAGCATAGATAGATAGACAGATAGCTACATATAAAGCTCATGGTAAACTCAAACCAAAAATCTGTAAGGGATACATACACACAGAGAAAGGAATCCAAACATAACACTTCACCAGACCACAAAAGAACAAAAGAAGAAGAAACAAAAAAGAACTGCAAAAACAATAAAAATGGCAATAAGAGCATACATACCAATAATTACTTTAAATGTAAATAGTCTAAATGCTCCAATCAAAAGACATAGAGTGGGGCTTCCCTGGTGGCGCAGTGGTTGAGAGTCCACCTGCTGATGCAGGGGACACGGGTTCGTGCCCTGGTCCGGGAGGATCCCACGTGCCGCGGAGCGGCTGGGCCCGTGAGCCATGGCCGCTGGGCCTGCGCGTCCGGAGCCTGTGCTCCGCAACGGGAGAGGCTGCAACAGTGAGAGGCCCACGTACCACAAAAAAAAAAAAAAAAAAAACAGACATAGAGTGGCTGAATGTATACAAAAACAAGACTCATAAATATGCTGCCTAAAAAAGACTCACTTCAGATCTAAAGACACACATAAACTAAAAGTGAAGGGATGGAAAAAGATATTTCATACAAATGGAAATCAAAAGAAAGCCAAAGTAGCAATACTTATATCAGCGAAAATACACTTTAAAACAAAGACTGTTACAAGAGACAAAGAAGTACATTACATAATGATCAAAGGATCAATCCAATAAAATATAGCAATTGTAAAATATACACACCCAATGTAGGACCACCTAAATATAGAAAAAAAATATTAACAGACTAAAAGGGAGAAATTGAGAGTAACACAATAATAGTAGGGAACTTTAACACTCCACTTACATCAATGGACAGATCATCCAGACTGAAAATCAGTAGGGAAACAAGGGCACACTTAGACCAGTAGAACACATATTCTTTTGAAGTGCACATGGAACGTTCTCCAGGATAGATCACATGCTAGGCCACAAAACAAGTCTCGGTAAATTTAAGAAAGTTGAAATCATATCAAGCATCTTTTCTGACCACAACACTATGAGACTAGAAATCAACTACAAGAAAAAAACTGCAAAAGACACAAACTCATGGAGGCTAAAAATATGTTACTAAATAACCAATGAATTGCTGCACTAAAGAGAAGTTTATAGCAATACAACCTTACCTCAGGAAATAAGAAAAAATCTCAAACAACCCAACTTACACCTAAAGGAACTAGAAAAAGAAGAACAAACAAAACTCAAAGTTAGAAGGAAAGAAATCATAAAGATCAGAGCAGAAATGCATGAAATAGAGACTAAAAAAAGAAAGAAAAGATCAATGAAACTAAGAGCTGGTTCTTTGTAAAGAGAAACAAAAATGATAAACTTTTAGCCAGACTCATCAAGAACAAATCAGAAATGGAAAAGAAGTTATAACCACAGAAATACAAAGGATCATAAAAGATTACTGTGAACAACTATATGCCAATAATGAAGAACCTACATGAAATGAACAAATTCTTAGAAATGTACAATCTCCCAAGACTAAACCAGGAAGAAATAGAAAATATGAACAGACAAATTACCAGTAATGAAAGTGATTACTGGTGAAAAAAGTGATCAGCAATTTTTTAAAACTCCCGAAAAACAAAGAACCAGACAGCTACACAGGTGAATGCTACCAAACATTTAGAGAAGAGTTAACACCTATCCTTCTCAAACTATTCCAAAAAACTGCAGAGGAAGGAACACTTCCAAACTCATTGTTCGAAACCAACATCACCTTGATATCCAAACAAGACAAAGATTATCAGAAAAAAATAAAATCAGAGGCCAATATCACTGATGAACACAGATGTAAAAATCTTTGACAAAACATTAGTAAACCAAACTCAACAGTACATTACAAAGATCATACACCATGATCAAGTGGGATTTATCCCAGGAATGCAAGGATGGCTCAATACCCATAAATCTATAAATGTGATACATATTAACAAATTGAAAAATAAAAATCATATAATCATTTCAATAGATGCAGTAAAAGACTTTGACAAAATTCAACATCCATTTATGATAAAAACTCTCCAGAAAGTGGGTGGTATAGAGGGAACAAACCTCAACATCATAAAGGCCATATATGATAAGCCCACAGCTAACACCATACTCAATGGTCAAAAGCTGAAAGCATTTCATCTAAATCAGGAACAAGAAAAGGATGCACACACACTTGCCACTTTTTATTCAACATAGTATTGGAAGTCCTAGCCACAGCAATCAGACAAGACAAAGAAATAAAAGGAATCCAAATTGGAAATGAAGAAGTAAAACTGTCACTGTTTGCAGATGGCATGATACTATACTTAGAAAATCCAAAAGAAGCTACCAAAAACTACTGGAGTTCATCAATGAGTTCAGTAAAGTTGAGGGATACAAAAGTAATATACAGAAATCTGTTGCATTTCTATATACTAACAACAAACTATCAGAAAGAGAAAATAAGGAAACAACTCCATTTTCAACCACATCAAAAAGAATAAAATACCTAGGAATATACTTACCTAAGGAGGTAAAAGATCTGAACTCGGAACACTGACACTGATGAAAGAAACTGAAGATGACACAGATGGAAAGACATACTGTGTTCATAGGCCAGAAAAATTTATATTGGTAAAATGACCATACTACCCAAGGTTATCTACAGATTCAATGTACCTACTGAAATACCAATGGCATTTTTTCACAGAACTAAAACATATAATTTTAAATTTTGCATGGAAACACAAATGACCCTGAAAAGCCAAAACAATCTTGAGAAAGAAATGAGGTGGAGGTATCACACTCCCTGACTTTAGACCACATCACAAAGATACAGTAACCAAAACAGTATGGTACTAGCACAGAAAGAGACACACAGATCAAGGGAACAGAATACAGAGAAAGTCTAGAAATAAACCCATGCACTTATGGTCAATTAATTTACAACAAAGGAGGCAAGAATATACAATGAAGAAAAGACAGTCTCTTCAATAAGTGGTGCTGGGAAAACTGAACAGTTACACGTGAAAGAATGAAATTAAAACATTTTCTCAAACCATATACAAAAATAAACTTAAAATGCATTAAAGATCTAAATGTAAGACCAGAAACCATAAAATTCTTAGAAAAAAACATAGGCAGAACACTCTTTGACATAAATCATAGATCTTTGGATCTGTCTTCTAAGAAAAACAAATAAAAGCAAAAATAAACAAATGGGACCTAATCAAACTTATAAGCTTCTGCACAGCAAAGGAAACCATTGACAAAACAAAAAGACATCCTACTGAATGGGAGAAAATATTTGCAAATGATATGACCAATAAGGGGTTAGTGGGGAGAAAGTGGGGAGGGGCAAGATAGAAGGGTATTAAGAGGTACAAGCTACTATGTATAAAAACAATAAGCTACAAGGATATATTGTATAGCACAGGAAATATAGCCAATATTTTATAATAACTATAAGTGGAGTATAATCTTTAAAAATTGTGAACCACTATGTTGTACATCTGAAACTTACATAATATTGTAAATCAACTATACCTTAATTAAAAAATATTTTTAAATGTGCCAAAGCCTTGAATAGACATTTCTCCAAAGATATGCAAATATTCTGCTTTAATTTTATAATTAATTTTATTAAAATATTTTATGTAAAAACAAATACACAAATGACCAATAAGCACATAAAAAGATGGTCAACCTCACTAATTATTAGGTGTGATTTTGTGATTTATAATAAGAAATATATATTTGGTCTTCTTCCTGGCACAGAACTCCTAAAACCCTTGGAATTTCCTGAGGGGAGAACCATAAAGGTGTCTTTTGTGATGTTAATGAGGTGACTTTTGGAAAGCCCCTATGTCACCTAAAAATGGGAGCTGGTCACCAGAGGAACCAACCTTGTGATTAGAGGGTTTCGATCCCACCCCACCCCCACCTCTGGGGATGGAAAGGGGGTTGAAGTTGGGTTTGATCACCAATAGCCAATAATTTAATCAATCATATCCATGTAATGAAGCCTCCATAAAAACCTTAAAAGGACAAGGTTCTGAAAGCTTTCCGGTCGGTGAACATGTGGAGATTCGGAGAGTGGTGCACCCAGAAAGGGCACGGAGGCTCTGCACCCCTTCCCACATGTATTGCCAGATATTTGTACATCACTGTATGTAGCAGCATTATTTTTTAAAAAATATTTATTTATTCGTTTGGCTGTGCTGCGTCTTAGTTGTGGGAGGTGGGATCTTCATTGCTGCGTGTGAGATCTTTAGTTGCAGCACAAGGGTTCTTTAGTTGCGGCATGCAGGCTCCTTTAGTTGTGGCATGCGGGACCTAGTTCCCTGACCAGGGATCGAACACGGGCCCCCTGCGTTGGGAGCGCATAGTCTTAACCATTGGACCACCAGGGAAGTCCCTGTAGTAGCATTATTTACAATAGTGAAAAGGTGGAAGCAACTCAAATGTCCATGGACTGAGGAATGAATAAACAGAATGTGTGTGTGCATACATATATACATACAACAAAATATTATTTAACCTCAAAAAGGAAATTCTGACACATGCTAGAATATGGATGAACCTTGAAGACCTTATGCTAAGCGAAATAAGCCAAAAAACCAAATACTGTATGATTCCAGTTATATGAGATACCTACAGCAGTCAAATTCATCAGGACATCAGTAGAATGGTGGTTGCCAGGGGCTGGAGGAAGGGGAAAAAAGGGAGTGTTTAATGAACAGAGTTTCAGTTTGGAACGATGAAGAAGTTCTGGAGATGGATGGTGATGATAGCTGTGCAACAATGTGAATGTAGTTAATGTCACTGAATTGTATACTTAAAGTGCTTAAAATGGTAAATTTTATGTTTTTTATATTTTACCACAATTTTTTGAAAGGTATACAGATTGAAGATAAAACTCTTTTTTATTCCCAGATGACACTGATCATGGATGTAGAAATTCCTAAGCAATGCACAAAAAAGCTACCAGAACTAATTATTGAAGTTAGTAAAGTAACAGGATACAAGGTCTATATACTAGAGACAAACAAATGGAAATTAAAATTTTTTAAACATCTTTTACAACAGCATCAAAAAAATACGTTATGCTTAGGAGTAACTTTAACAAAACATGTATAAGACCTGTACTCTGAAAGCTCATAACTTTACTCTGAGAAATTAAAGAAAACCTAAATAAAAGGAGGAATATAACAAGTCGGTGGTTCTGAATACTCGATATTGCTAAACTGCTAAATTGTCAATTCTCCCCAAATTGATTTATAGATCAATCCCAACCAAATGGACTATACTCCTGAATGTGAAGTGTAAAATAATAAAGCTTGTAGATAATCACAGAGAAGTATATCTTCATAACCTCAATGTAGGGAAAAACCTCAGACAAGACACAAAAAAGCATTAACGATAAAGGAGAAGATTGACAAACTGAGCTACATTAAAATTAAGAACTTCTGATCATTTTTAGGTCACCATTAAAGGGTAAAAAGGCAAGCCAGAGTGGCGAGAAGATACATTTAAACACAATACATGTAACCAACAAAGGATTCTTATCCAAACATACAAAGGACTCTTCTTACTCTATAAGACAAACACAGACAAAACAGTAGAAAAATGTGCAAAAGACACACTTCACAAAAACGGATATTCAAGTAGCCAACAATCACAGGAAAAAAAGCTTAACATCATCAGATCACCAGGAAATACAAATTTCAGCCTCAACAAGATACCACTGTATACCCATCAGAATGACTAAAATTTTCTTTAGTTGACAGTATCAAGGGTCAACAAAGGTGTGGACAATAGGAACTCTCACACACTGCTGGTGGGAGTATAAACTGGAAAATAAAACAACAGAAATTTATTATCTCAAAGTTCTGAAGGCTAGAAGTCCAAAATCAAGGTATGTGCAGGGCCATGTTCCCCCTGAAACCTACAGGGGAATCCTTCCTTGCCTCCTCCTTGCTTTTGGTAATTTGGTGTCAATCTTTGGTGTTTTTAAGCTTGTAGATGCAACACTCCAATCTTCTATCTTCACATGGTGTCTCCCTTTGTCTCTTCATGTGGCATTCTTTTTATAAGGTCACCAGTCACATCAGACTAGGGTCTCAGCCTACTCTAGCAAGACCTCATCTTAACTAATAACATCTGAAATGACCCTATTTCCAAATAACGTCACATTCTGAGGTACTGGGAGTTAGGACTTCAACATTTTGGGGGTGAGATGACACAATTCAGCCTATAATATACACCAAAAAGAATATTCATAAAAGCAATTTTTCACAATAGCCCCAAACTACAAACAATCCAAATGTCCATCACCATTAGAATGGATTTTTTAAAATTGTAATACATGTATATAAAGGAATACTGTACAGAAATGAAAAAAAAAGAACTACAATAACATGAAACAACTATGATAAATGTCACATAGTATTGAACAAAGTAAGTCATACATGAAATACACATACTAAATCTATTCATACTAAAAATAAAAAGTAGGCAATAAAAACTAAAAATTTATTTAGGGATGCAAGGTGATGTGGTAAAAATGTAAAGAAAATAAGTGATTACCATAAAACAGGATAAGTGTGACCTCTAATCGGGACAAACATTGTGATTAGGAGGGGACATAAAGGAGCTTCTGGGGCATTGGCAATGTTCAATTTCTTTACCTGCATGGTAAGTTACACAGGTACAATGAACTGTACTATTATTTTGTGTCCTTTCTGTTAACTGATATTTTAAAATAATGTAAGTGAAAGAAAAAGGAGCTTTGCTGGAAATAAAAAGTTGAAAAAATACTAGAGTTAATATCTTTATGTCAAATCAAAGTTCATGCTTAAATAAGTGGAAAGTAAGCAAAGTGCAAAAGTTCATATAATATGTTGCCTTTTGTGTTAGACGGGGAAATAAGAAAACATCTATTCATTTGTGCAGCAGAAATACAGTAAAGGTAAACTAGAGACTAATTAGGTTCATTTCTGTGAGAGGGGCAGGTAGGAATAAGGTGGAAAAGATAGAAGAAATGAGGAAGGGGTATGATACTTAGAATCTCTTTTGGACAGGTCTGACTTTAAGAACTATGCTAATAACTCACACATCCCACAGTACAACAACAAAACAAAATAATCAATAACAATGAGGGGAAAAACTAAAATGGAATTCAAAGCAGAACCAAATGAACTGGAACATCTGATAAATGAGTAGTGTAACCACATTGGGGGAAAAAAAAAATTAACCCAAGTGATTTTTAAACACAGTATCTGAACTATATATCTACAAACTAAAGACAAAAAGAAGTCTAAGCAAATACTGAATTCTAATTAAGAGGTTTCTTTTTTTGCAGAGGTATAGGTTAGCAATTCTAAAACAACTTTCTGTTATTCTAGGATTAAGCAAATAAGTACAAACATTGTGTATAACAAGAAACAGTTCTAATCAATGTGGAAGAAAGTTACAAATGTGAAAGAGAACAGCGTAAACCCTGTGATGAATAAACTGGAATTGGTGTTATCAGTGTGAATTGGTTCCTTTTAACATATATAGAATAGGGCTTCCCTGGTGGCGCAGTGGTTGAGAGTCCGCCTGCCGATGCAGGGGACACGGGTTTGTGCCCCGGGAAGATCCCACATGCCGCAGAGCGGCTGGGCCCGTGAGCCATGGCCGCTGAGCCTGCGCATCCGGAGCCTGTGCTCCGCGACGGGAGAAGCCACAACAGTGAGAGGCCCGCTTACCGCAAAAAAAAAAAAAAAAAAAAAATATATATATATATATATATATATATAGAGAGAGAGAGAGAGAGAGAGAGAGAGAGAAGACAGATATGTGTGTGTGTGTGTGGACATATGTGTATTCACTCATGTCACACACATATGTACATATCTATTTCTTTTTCTTTTTTTTTTTTTGGCCACGCAGCATGCAAGATCTTAGTTCCCCAACCAGGGACAGAATCCATGCCCCCTGCAGTGGAAGCACAGAGTCTTAACCACTGGGCCACCAGAGAAGTCCCAGTATATATCTATTTCTTAACTCTATCAGCTGACAAAGCCCAGAAGCCATGACACCCCAGTAACAAATGAACACACCTTGCACAAAGATCTTGATTTCCAAATATATTCTCCACCAAAAGGAACTAGGGGTCCTTAGAGAAATGGCTGACTCCAGGGTTGGAATGAGCCTGGGATATCTTATTGTGCCAAAACATAAAGAAAATCCTCAATGAATGACAAGGTCATGTCAAAAGGACCTAAGAATCAGCTTGAAACTGTTCCCATTGGCCCAATCTGGGACAATTTGAGCATCAATATAAATTAATGAGAGTAAAGAAATATAACTCGTTGAATAAATAAGAATCCAAGAGTCTACAATGATATAAATAAATAAGCAGGGGGGGGAAGGAAAGCTCTTCTTTATAGCAGAAAGCCAACTAATAAACACAGAAGGAATGAAGGAATTAGAACGAAAATCACCATTCGGCAACCATAATAGTAATAAATGATTTAGGCAAGAATTATCAGTGAATGCTACTGGAGGGTAAAAGTTCTGAGCAATAACAGGGTATTTACAGACCTCGAACTACTTCCCCCCCGCCAAAATACCTATAAATTAGAAAAAGAAAAATTCTAACTTTACAGTGGAGTAACCTGACAAACACTACCTTAACCAAGTGATCAAAGTTAACATCACCAGGAATGGGACAAGTTGACAGCACGCGCCTCCACGAGCATCTTTTCCATGGTATTCCTAACAAAAGTGTATTTTTGCAATTAATATGTTAATTCAGAGAAATAGATCCAATTGTTGAATCATTCTCGTAATCCTGGAATAAACAATGCTTGGAATGTGAAAAAAAATGTTTTTAAGTGCATGAGGTGAATTTAATTATGAAAATATATCAAACAAACCCAAATTAAGAGACATTCAACAAAATAACTGGCCTAAACTCTTTAAATATCAAGTCATGAAAAACATGGAAGATTAAAGAACTGTTTCAGATTAAAGGAGACTAAAGAGCTACGACAACTAAATCTAATGCACAATTCAGGATATTCTTTTGCTGTAAATGACATTCTTGGCATCACTAGCAAGATCTGAATAAGACCTACAGATTAGATAATGGTATCATACTGGTTTAATTCTGATAATTTTACCAAGGCTATGTAAAAGAATGTCCTTGATTTTAGGAAATGCACACTAAAGTTCTTAGGGAAAATGGGCATCACGATTGCAACCGACTCTCAATCCAAAATAAAAGGTGTATATATGTGTGTATTATATGTGTATGTACACACACACACACACACACACACACACACACACACACATACATAGAGAGAAGGAGAGAGAAACAGCAAATGACAACACGAGTTAGAGACAGGGAAAGAGAGACAGAGACTAAAGAATAAGACAAATATGGAAAACATTAATATATGGGGAATTAGGGCAAAAGGTGTATATAGAGAAATTCTCTGTACTACTCTGACAACTCTTCTGTAAGCCTGAAATTATGTCAAAATAAAAAAACTAAAAAATCTTACACAATACAGAAAATCAGATACTTCATAAAAGTAAGAATCAAAGATGAGAAATTATTCAACCACTTAAAATAATGAAACACCACTTTTTTGCTACGTAATTGGCACTAAAAATGTAGGTGACAATACTCAGTTTCAGCGAGATTCTACAGAACTTGGTACTTTCATATTTTGCTGTTAGAGTAATAACAGGCCAAAAAAAAAAAAAAAACGTACAGATTCTAATGATTCTATGGCTGGGACTCCATACTAAGGAGATAAATACTAAGTACTGAAAACTCATGATACACTACAGCCTTATTTAAATAATGTAATCACTACAGCCTTAATGCAAATTGTAAATTGGTAAAAACTTAAGTACAACACAGGGAGAGTTTAAGAAAACAGATATAATCACTCATAGGAATTATTCAGTTAACAAAGTATAGTCTATAAAAACTAAGTAAACATGGAATAGCACATACAACAGACATAATATGATAAAGTAAAATTGTATGAACAGAATAATTACAAACTATGGTTTTAAAAATATCTACACACAGGGACTTCCCTGGTGGTCCAGTGGTTAAGACTCCATGCTTCCATGCCACAACATTGTTATAGTATCTGTAGGGTGGTGATATTGCTTAATGAGGTTGTTTTCCTTTTCTTTACCTTTCAAACTGTTAGTAACCTTACTATTTTAATACTGAGGAATATGCAACTAATAATAGAGAATAAGCTTAGCTACTATTTTAACATTAATCCTTTGTGTTTACAAAATGCATCTGGAAATATTTCAGAGGGAAAATAAGGGGGAAAACGTCATGATAAACTAATTTATACAAATACCTTTATCTTATCTTTAAACATGTATCACAGTAAATATGTGAGGGAGGAAGCTGCTCAAGTCCAGTAGGGAAAAGGTTACAAAAGATACATTAAAAATATTCAGACTGAAAGCATGAGCATCCTTACATCCTTTCTCAAAGAACAAGCACATTCTATACAAATGATTGTGACAAAGAATTTTAAAGTTCAAGAGCCTGTCACAGTAATGAGGTAAAATGTGGACAAGAGGAGTCTTGCCAAGCGTCTCTCTCGTCCAATACTCACTGAAGTCTCATTCGTTTTTCAGGGGGGCCTTTAGTACCCACAGTCTGTTGAACGTTCTTTGTGGTCTCCTTCTCCTCAGATTTTACAGTTTCTGGTATAGGTTCTGCCTCTTTCTTTGTCTGATCCACTAGACATCAAAAGCAGATATTTTTTGGAGGGGGAGGAGGGTGGAGGGATAAGACCAGTTTAGACAACAGTTAATGTGAATGGTTCAGACTCTCAAATTAATTTAGAACTACTTATCTCAAGTTCTAAATTTAGCTGTTTCATCAGGCAGATGTATAAGAACCAATTTACAAACAAAAAACCTGATAATACAAGCAAATTATGATACTAGACAAAAACACATGACATTTAAATAAGACATTATGCATAAAAAAGATACATAATTATTCTATGCCAGGTCAATGGACAGTCCAATACCTATTCTCAATGATGAAACAGAAGGCCTTTTTTCAAACTTTTGACAACCTAGAATCACCTCAGCTTCTCCACACACCCTCAATACCTGTTCATCCCACTCTAATGCATCTTTCAAATACTAATATCACTACCACAAAAGCACCACCTTTTGGCAATCAGCAGATCAAAGGTTAGGAGTAACAAACTGGCATTAGAGAGTCTAAAAGGACAAAATGATCATAATTCACCTCACATGTTATGATTGTTACTGAGTTAAACAGGCTGTTTGGTCTTATTTCAAGTTTGATAAGAATTATCAGATGAACCATACCTGGGACAGGCTTTTCTCCAGACTTTTGCTGTAATTAAAAAAAAAAAAAAAAAAAAAAGTGGGTAAGAGGGGTGAAGGAAGAGGAAGAAGAAAACAGGGCAGGTTAGCAAAGCTTTTTGCTTCTTGACGTCATAATTTTCATTAAAATTACACCTGCATGCGAATTATATTATAAATGACTTCATCAAGAGAAACTACTATCCATGTACCATAAAAAAGTAAATTTATCATTTTCTACTTCTTATTCCTGTTCCAGAAAAGACACAAATCTAAAACTAGAACAAAAGAGTCAAACATAAAAAAACCCTTGAACATCAACAAAGCCCTTTGCCTCTGCACCGAGGCTACAATGCTTTATAAAAAGTTGCTAAGGAGAATCCAATGAGAGGGAATAATGGAGCCTTTCAAGACTCCAGAGGCTTATTTGCACAGGCGATATGAGCTATAAGTAAGTAGAATGAAATTTGGATGTCTGACTTTTAAAGTTGGCAGGTATGGAACGTAAAGAAAAAGAGGTATTTTTCTATGAATATAAGGCTTCTGTTGAGTGTACTATTAGAAATCAAACTGCAGGAAAAAATGATGGGGGCACTAGGAGTCAGGAACAAGGTCAGATCCTTCATTCTGCACAGCAATTCTTTTACTTCAGTGGGCCCTGTCATCTCCCTGTTCTCGCTACCCAAGTTAAATGCTTTAAAACACTTTCCTCCTCCTCTCCCTCCTTCTTCCTCCTCAAGGCTCACAACCTACCCCTCACCCTCAGCCAATAAGGGTGTCAATGTTCTCTCCCATCCATCTACCTCCAAACTTATTACACCTTTATATACAGACATATATACATAAAAAATACCTCTCTATACTTCCCTGTCATCTCAGAATAAAAGTGTTCTCTTTATTTTTATGAAGTTTAATGCCTCCATTTGTTTTCTGAATTTCTTTCTGAATTTACATGCCCTCCTTTAAGCTTCTTATCTATTCCTATGACTAGCGACTACACAATTTTCTGATGTCACATGATCCAGATTCATGCTACAAACTGCCTACTAGCCCACTCCAACTACAAGTTCTGGGAACCATTACATTTAATAAGACCAAAACTGAGCTTCCCATTATTACCCATTGTACACAAAAGGTTAATATAGAAGGTCTGAGCTACTATCCTTAGAAGGGCCAGGCTGCGAGGTTGGCCTTTGGCTGGTATCTGGGAATTTGGATTTCAGGAGGGTTCCCACCATTTTGTAACTGATAATGGCAATTCATTATGCCTAGACTGTTTGTATAAAAAAAAGTTGTTTTTGCTGAATACCTGCCTTCCTTCAAAGAATGTGGAATTTTGGTATGTGCTAGATTGAAAGTACCTACCTGAAAAACCTCCCCCAAAAACGTGGGCACCAAGTCTCTAATGGACTTCCTTAGGCAGAAATATCACTTACATGTTGCTGCATTTTCACTGTTGAGGCAAGAGTGTACTCTGTATGACTCTTCATGGGAAGAAGAGAGTGTAAGGAAGCCTGCAGATGGATTCCTCCAGACTCCACTAATGCCTTTTTTCCTTATATCTGGCTGTATAGCCCTACTATGTCACTGTAATAAATCCTGTGAGTGCTTCAAGCAAATCTCCAAACATGGGGGTGGTCATGGGAATCCCCAACACAACAACATTATTACCTGTTTTATGAACATATTAGGACTTAAACATGTCTAAAGTAATTTGAGGGAACAAATAATTTTTCCTTACTTTAAAACAGGAGAGGATATAGATGGTGTAACATTGAGGAATGAGAAATCGAGAGGGGATATTCTTATACTGCTAGCACTGAACCACTTGAACTATACTGGACACTGGACCATATCCAGACATTGAAATAATGTCATTACCTAATTAGTGCACACTGTCTAATCTTTTCTAGTGAACACTGTCACACAAACTAGTAGGATGTGGTTTAAGATGGGAAAATAGAACAGAGGCGGCCTTTCTGACAAAATTTATCAGGTAACTTTGGAATAAACCTAACTGAAGCAATATCCTATGGTGTCCTAGCAGCTTCTGAAAACAGCACTGAAAAGACATTGATAATAAAAGGCACTGAAGGCCTGAACTCCTATCACATCAGTTTTGGTGTAACTTTCAGTAGTAACAAAAGTTAAAATATGGAAAAAGGAGCTTCAAGGAAAAATGCAGGACTTCTCCAATATTCTCTTGAGCACCCCCATAAAGGGGCGACATCCCTCGGATCCAGAAGTCCTAAGCTACAAATGGTTCTGGGAGACAAAATGGGTAAATAGGGGCTCACAGAAGGCTTCAAGGAGACCAAGAATCTATTTTCTTCTCCAGATCTGAGGAGAAATGCTGTGGGTTGGAGAAACAAAGGGATTATTAAAAGTCCTAGAGAACTTTGATTATTAAAAGTTCTCCTAGGTCTGCTACATAGAGTTGACATACTCTTTCTCTTTGTGAGTTGGCTTTTGGCCCCTGGATGGTTAAAAGAAGGTGAGGTTCTGGAAAATGACAACTTAAGGGTGACTATGGCTAAACCTTTACAAGAAAAATGTAAAAACTCATGGAAGCAGGTAGTCTGCAACCTGCTTAAAATAATTGGGAGGAAATAGGGGAAGAAGAGAGAAAACAAGATTGGCCACGCCTGATAACTGTTGAAGCAGGATAATATCAATAGGTACATGGGGGCTTCATTTTTTATTATTCCCTCTATTTTTATATGCGTTTCTAAATTTCCATAACTTTCTACAAAGTGAAGTTTTTTTGTTTTAAGATTCAAGAGAGTCTTTGAGCTTTCTACAGTGTCCAGCCTAGCTCACCAGGATAGAACAGTACATGGAATTCAAGTCAGGACCCCTAGCCAGAGAAAAAGGAACTGTCAGTCAGCTGGAGTACCACAGAACCCAAACACAGTAGTAAGCTACTGAATGTTCTGGAGGTTGGCTAATGAAAATAGAACCCCTAACAACTATATTTACCCCAAATCTGTTTCTTTTCCTATATTCTGAATTTGGGTTCAACACCAAGTTGATTCTAATCCTAGGCCTGAAACCTCAGAATCATCCATAATGCCAATCTCTCCATATCCAACCACCAAAGTTAGGCAATGCTAAATCTGAAATATACCTTGAATCTGTTTCCTCTCTATCTATGGCCACAGAATTAATTCAGGCTTTCCATAATCTAACTTCCTTGACTCCAAACATCACATTTTTTTAAACATCTTTATTGGAGTATAATTGCTTTACAATGGTGTGTTAGTTTCTGCTTTATAACAAAGTGAATCAGTTATACACATACATATATGCCCATATCTCTTCCCTCTTGCCTCTCCCTCCCTCCCTCCCACCCTCCCTATCCCGCCCCTCTAGGTGGTCACAAAGCACCGAGCTGATCTCCCTGTGCCATGCAGCTGCTTCCCACTAGCTATCTATTTTACATTTGGTAGTGTATATATGTCCATGCCACTCTCACTTTGTGCCAGCTTACACCTTCCCTCTCCCCGTATCCTCAAGTCCATTCTCTAGTAGGTCTGCGTCTTTATTCCCGACTTGACCCTAGGTTCTTCATGACCATTTTTTTGTTTTGTTTTTTAGATTCCATATATATGTGTTAGCATACGGTATTTGTTTTTCTCTTTCTGACTTACTTCATTCTGTATGACAGACTCTAGGTCCATCCACCTCACTACAAATAACTCAGTTTCATTTCTTTTTATGGCTGAGTAATATTCCACTGTATATATGTGCCACATATTCTTTATCTGTTCATCTGTCAATGGACACTTAGGTTGTTTCCAAGTCCTGGCTATTGTAAATAGAACTGCAATGAATATTGTGGTACATGACACATTTTCCTATGCATCTTCTATACCATGAATGGTTATCTTCCTAAAACAAACAAATAACCACATTATTTCGTTGCAACTGTTTTTAAACACTTAATGGGTCCCTACTACCATCATCAATAATTCACAGCTAGTCAGTGCTGAGGGTCAAGAAGATGAGGTAGAGGATATCTAAGTTTACTTCAAGAGAGGGTGTATTTGAAAAAGAATGTACAAAAATTACCACTGCTTTCATTTGTCTTTAGTGATGATAGTTATTGTTTTAATATTTCAAATAACATTTAATGTACCTGGAAACGTATGTTTACAGGAGTGGTACCAGGTTATGGGTTTAAAATAGTGAATAAACACACTGGACCACAGAACTAACCAAAACTCCTTTGTCGAGCATATACGATTCTTCTCAGTATGACCTTAATAGAAACTTTAAGTCTCATATTTCAGTACTCCTCCCTTCACAAACACATAAGAGTAATAAAACTTCAGAGTATTTTCTGGTTCCTTTCTTTTTTTTTTTACAGGTACACTGAGGTATAACTGATACATGAAAAATACCGCACATATCTGATATACACAATTTGATGAGTTTGGACATATACATACACCTGTGATACCATCACCACAATCAAGGTAATAAACATATCCATCACCTCCAAAAGATTTCTTCTGCTCCTTTAGTTTGGGGTTTGTGTGTGTGTGTGTGTGTGTGTTAAGAACACTCCATATGAGATGAACCCTCTTACCAAGTTTTTAAGTGCACAACACCATATTGTTAACTGTAAGCAGTATGTTGTACAGCAGATCTCTACAACTTATTCATCTTATATAACTGTAATTTTACAGCCTTTTTAGAACTCCCTATTTTCCCCTTCTTCCATCCTCTGGCAACCACTATAATATTTTCTGTATCTGACTATTTTAGATACCTCATGTAAGTGAAATCATATAATATTCATCCTTCTGTGACTGACTTATCTCAATTAGCACAATATCTTCCAGATTCTTCCATGACACCACAAATGGTAAAATTTCCTTCTTTTTTAAGGCTGAATAATATTAAACTATATGTATATCCCATAGTTTCTTTATCCATTCATCTGTTGATGGACATTAGGGCTATTTCCATACCTTGGCTATTGTGGATAATGCTAAATATTCACAAAACTAATAAATGTGGGAATACAGATAGCTCAGGTTTCAAACTATATTACAAAGCTACAGTAATCAAAACAGTATGGTGTTGGGATAGAAACAGACATAAATCAATGGAACAAAATAGAGAGTCCAGAAATAAACCCATGCATATATGGTCAATTAATTTATACCACACAAAAAAATTAACTAAAAATGGATTTAAGACTGGAATGTAAGATCTGAAACCATAAAACTCCCAGAAGAAAACATAGGCAGTAAGCTCCTTGACATCAGTCTTGGTGATGAGTTTTTGGGTTTGACATGAAAAGCAAATGCACCAAAAGCAAAAATAAACAAGTGAGACTACAGCAAACCAAAAAGCTTCTGCACAGCAAAGTAAATCATCAACAAAATGAAAAGGCAACCTACAAAATGGAAGGAAATATTTGCAAATCGCATATCTGATAAGAAGTTAATATCCAAAATATATAAAGAACTCATATATCTCAACAGTGAAAAAACAAACAATTCAATTAAAAAATGGGCAGAGGACCTGAATAGATATTTTTCCAAAGAAGACATACAGATGACCAACAGGTACATGAAAAGGTGCTCAACATCACTAATCATCAGGGAAATGCATATCAAAACCACAATGAGATATCACTTCACAGTTGTTATAATGGTTACCATTGAAAAGACAAGAAGTAACACGTGTTGGTGAGGGTGTAAAAAAAAGGGAACACTTGTGTACTGTTGGTGGCAATACAAATTGGTGCAGCCAATATGGAAAACAGTACAGAGGTTCCCCCAAAAATTAAAAACAGAAATACCATATGATCCAGCAATCCCACTTTTGGGTATATATTTGAAGGGAATGAATACAAGATCTCGAATGGACACCTGCATTCCCACATTCACTGTGGCATTATCCACAATAGCCAAGGTATGGAAACAACCTACATGTCTGTCAACAGAATGGGTAAAGAAGATGTGAGATATATATATGTTTGTGTGAGAGAGAGACATATGTGATACACACACACACGCGCGCGCGCACGTGCGCACACATATACAGGAATATTGTTTAGCCATGAGAAAGAAGGATATCCTGCCATTTGTGAGAGCATGAACCTGGAGAGCATTATACTAAGTGGAGTCAGACAGGCAAATATGATATATCACATCACTTATATATGGAATCTAAAATGTTCAAACTCCTACAGAGGGTACAGCGGTGCCTGCCAGCGGCTGAGGGGGTGGGGGAAATGGGGAGATGTTGGTGAAAGGTATAAGATGAAATAAGTTCTGGAAATCTAATACACAACATGGTGATTATAGTTAGTAACACTGTATTATATATTTGAAAGTTGCTAAGAGAGTAAAACTTAAATGAACTCACCATAAAAAAGAACAGTAATTATGTGACATGACAGAGATGTTCGCTAATGCTATGGCGGTAATCATTTTGCAGTATATAAGTGTATCAAATCAACAGGTTGTACACCTTAAACTTACACAATGTTATTACACCAATTATATCTCAATAAAGCTGATAACAAAAAGTTTATCCCTAAGTATGTTTTTGATGCTATTATAAGTGGGATTTTCTTGATATCCTTTACTGATAGTTGTTAGTATACAGAAGTGCAACTGATTTTTGTGTGTTGATTTTGTATCCTGCAATTTCACTGAATTCATGTATTAGTTATAACAGTTTTTTAATGGAGTCTTTAGGGTTTTCTATGTATAAGATCATATCATCTGCAAACAAGACAATTTTACTTCTTTTCCCATTTGGATCCCTTTTACTGCCTAATTTCTCTGGCTAGGTCTCCCAGCACTATGCTGAATAGAAGTGTGGAGGGTGGATATCCTTGTCTTGTTCCTGATCTTAGAGAAAAAGCTTTGTTCTTCACCACTGAATATGATAGCCGTTTGTTTGTTATACATGGCTTTTATGATGTTGAGGTACATTCCTTTTATACCTAGTTTGTTGTTTTTACCATAAAAAGGGTTTGTTATACGTGGCTTTTATGATGTTGAGGTACACTCCTTTTATACCTAGTTTGTTGTTTTTACCATAAAAAGATGTTGAATTTTCCCAAATGCTTTTTCTGCATCTATTGAGATGATCATGTGATTTTTATCCTTCATCCTGATAATGTAGTGTATCATACTGATTGATTTTAGTATGTCGAACCATCTCTGCACCCCAGGGATAAATCCCACTTGATCATGATATATGATCCTCTTAATGGGCTACTGCATTTGATTTGCTAGTATTTCATTGAGAATTTTTGCATCTATTTTTATTGGACTGTAGTTTTCTTGTCTTGTAGTGTCTTTTGGTCGTTGGTATCAGAGTAATGCTGGCCTCATAAAATGAATTTGGAAGTGTTCCCTCCTCTTTAATTTTTTGGAAGAGTTTGAGAAGGATTGGTGTTAATTCTCTTTAAATGTTTGGTAGAATTCATCCATGAAGTCATCTGTTCCTAGACATTTCTTTGGGAGGTTTGTGATTACTGATTCAGTCTCCTTATTCATTATTGGTCTGTTCAGATTTTCTATTTCTTCATGACTCAGTCTTGGTAGGTCATATGTTCTAGGAATTTCTTATAGGTTACCCAATTTCTTGGCATATAAACTGTTTATAGTAGTCTCTTACGATCATTTTACTTCTGTGGCATCAGTAGTAACGTCTCTTCAACTTCTAATTTTATTTATTTGAGTCTCCTCTCTTTGTTAGTCTAGCTAAAAGTTGGTCAATTTCGTTTATCTTTTCAAAACACCAACCCTTAGTTTCCTTGCTTTTTTGTTGTTGTTTTTATTGAAGTATAGTTGATTTAAAATGTTGTGTTAGTTTCTGGTGTATCACTGATTCTTTTCTATTGTTTTTCTAGTCTCTATTTCATAATTTTTAATCTTTGTAATTTCTTTTCTTCTGCTAACTTATAAGTGGAAATTAAACAAAACACTCCTGAACAACCAGTAGGCCAAAGAAGGAATCAAAAGGGAAATCAGAAATTATCTGGAGAGAAATTAAAATGAAACTACATCATACCAAAACTTATGGGATGCAGAAAAAGAAGTACTAAGAGGGAAGTTTATAGCAATAAATCCTACATTAAAAAGGAAAGATCGCAAACAACCTAACTTTACACCTCAAGAAACTAGACAAAGAACACACTGAGGGATTTTCTTGGTTTCTGAGTATGTGTTCATTGATCATCTTTCATGTTTTTGGTTTTGCATTTTCTGTTCCCATTTTCTAGATCAGCACTGCCCAAAATATAATGTGAGCCACAAATACAAGCTATATATGTAATTTAAATTTTTCTAGTAGTCACATTTTCAGAAAGAAACAGATGAATTTTATTATTTTTAACCAAATGTATCTAAAAGAGTATCACTGACATATAATCAATATTTTTAACTATTAATGAAATATTTTATAAATTTTTTGTACTAAGTGCTTGAACCCAGTATGTATTTCACACATAACACAACTCAGTTTGGACTAGCTGTGTTTCAAATGCACAATAGTCACATGTGCCTAGGGGCTACTGTACTGTGCAGTTCTAGGTGTTCTGCCACGAATGGCCAACCACACCTAACCTCTTACACTCTGTAGTCACTACTCATCATCTTACACAGAGCTATAATTCATTTATTTATTTATTCAACAGACATTGTTTCATCTTCACGCGCAATTCATGAGATTTCTCTAAACTGGCTTTTTGGTCCTGAGTTCCAACTGTGGCCCCTGCTCCCTTCACCACCACGTCACCATTCCAACAGTACACCTCATCCAGTAGAGTCAGGGAAGGGGGAAGGAAAGGCCTATTCTAAAGTCATCTCAGGGTGTGAAAAATCTCAGTCTAAAACAACCCTTGAAAATCTCTTAAATAGGCCCTCCACAGGAAAAACATGACCTTGTGTGTACACAGCCCTGTAAAGATAAGTAAGAGCTGAGGCAAACCATAAGAATAACATGTTCACATATTCCATCTCACACTTACTTCTCTGCAAAAGCTCATTTAGTACCACAGTACGTGGACCTGCTATTGCTGTTGGAATGCCCAAGACAACATAATGGAATTCATATAGCTCCAATGTATGTTATAAGTCTATTTATTATTACTCCTGCCTCCTCCATTTATCATGCCAAACCCTCCACATCAAATGTACTATTCTTTTTATTACAAAGTTTTTATTATTCTATCATTTAAGGACTTAAATACCCTCTACATCAGGGTGGAAGGCAGCACGTACAGTAAAAACAGCATGAGTTTCAAATTCTAGTTTTGTTACCATCTATGACACTTTCAGCAACCTTCTGAATGAGAATATTATTATATTCAGTCCTCACAGTTTACGAAGATTCAATAAGGAATTAAACTTAAGCGCACGGAACAGTACTAATTCCATTCCCTTTACCACCTCCTCCATTAAGTCCTTGAGAAACCTTTCTTTGATTCAGAGATCATTTTTTTAACTAACAAGGAAAATCAGTATTTTTAGGTCACATCTGAAACAGTCCTCAATTAAAAATAAATATGCCAGGAAAAAGTGTTGAATCAAAATTAACCACACGCATTCTCATTACCTGCACAAATCTGGGTGGAAATTTTTGTCTAAGGTCTAGGAGTAAAGCATCCACACGCTGTCTCTGGAAAATAGAGCTCGGTTCTTCTTTCCTTTTGACTTTAGGTTTGACTTTATCTATTAAAATATAAGGTCCAAATCAAAACATTGTCTAAACTACTTTGGTGCCTTATTATTTCACAAATCTTTGTCTGCCATGAATATATTCAAATTTTATTATTTTTAATGGCTGCTATTCCAAAGATAATCCCCCCAAATACGTTAAACATAACATATACAGAGAAGCATTCAAACTCTCCCTCTGAAATGAGGTTAAAATTCTAACATTTAAAAAGCTGATCTATCTTTCAAAGACATTTCGGTTTTAGCATGTAAACATGGATAAACATCGTTCTTATGTTTCCATAATTACTTAATTATGGAAAACTTTAAGGCTAAATTTTCCATAATTACCTAAGTCACATTCAGATTATTGGTTTGAAATTATCTTGTGTATATTTTAAGTGTATTAAACAGACTTTTCCCGCAAAACCTAATAGGTACAAATGGAAAATGCAACTTTCATAAACTCAAGTAACCATACTCAATTATGAAGACTATAATCCACTGAAAAAAACAGGACAAACCAAACAACAGAAGATCATAAAGACAAGAGAGAAAAGAACTTGCAAGAAAAATTATGAAGCTAATCACGTGTGGGATTTTCCCTGGGAGGGGAGTGTGCTGGTGGACTGTCTATAAAGATAGGGTTCCAGTTAAGTTTTACTCCAAACATTTCATTAGGGTAGGGGCAAAGAGCTCTTGGGAGAAGTTTATTCAACTGATGCAAACTTTCCTAAGTCAAATGTTGTCGCCGGGACCTACTATTACGAATAAATATAACTGTATCTCAAAGACCATTCATTCCACGGGTCTGAATTTTATTTAAAGGCTACCTTTTCCATAGTAATTCATTCTAAGTGTCTATTTCTCTAGAAAGAAATGCAGAATATAGGTATACTGCTATAGATACATTTCTAGAAGTACTTTTATTAGTAAAATATGGTACAGAACAAGTAGCAGATTAGCAGCTATGGCAACTAGAGGACC
Organism: Tursiops truncatus; assembly: GCF_011762595.2. Lineage (NCBI taxonomy): Eukaryota > Metazoa > Chordata > Mammalia > Artiodactyla > Delphinidae > Tursiops > Tursiops truncatus. The sequence goes on along the minus strand of NC_047035.1, from coordinate 31,661,653 downwards.
TGGCATCACGACAGGCGGTAACATAGAAAGATCAGAAAACAGACTGTTCATCTGGAGATAGGGCTTTAAGAGCATCTCCCCTATTTCAAAAACTTGGAAGACTTGGGTTCCAGATTTCAAGATGACTCAACAGTTTGGTAAGCAGGAAATATCATCATTACTCATTCCTCATCACTGATTTCCCCTACATGTCCTAAATATTTTAAAACCTTGTATCAACTTATCAAAGATTATCATGTACCAAAGAGATTAAAATTTGTACCTGTTCCTATGGGAATGCTATTATTACCACATCTAGTTACATGAATCATAGCTCTGACAATGTCATCATCCTATGAAACCTTCCCACAGAGAAGTAAAACACAGCTAGAAATCATCAATAGCCATCTTCCGAAAGAAAGCAGCTTCATTCTCTGAGTAACAAAAAGTGTTTTAGGAGGGTCCCGGTGTCCCACCTACCTTGCTCTTCGTGATCTTTGAAGTGCCACCAATACCCTTTGGAAGGATGATATCGACAGTATGACATAGCTTCATCAAAAGCTGACTGAATGCCATGTACCACAGTAAGCTTAGAAAAAGAAAACAAATTCTGAATTTCTCATCAATCATCCAAAATTTACAAAGTGAACACAAAATATTACATATGCAAAGACAGTAAATCTTCTGCTTTTCAGAACCTGAATCACTATGTATCTAGGGGTGGTATATACTTTGAACATGGAGTTGGCCCACAGGAACCAATGCTTAAGATATTCTAATAGTCAACACTTTATACCAACGTACACAAGGGAGAGGAGTTCCTGTTTAATTCTCGGTAGCAAGGTAGTTCGGTTAGAAGTTTTCTTTAATGTTTAAAGTATGTAAAGACACTCACCACTCTAGAGTTTATAACTGATCCCAAGTCTGGTGCCTGATAGATCACTCCGGCAATAATATAGTAATCAGCCAGTGGGATAACTAAAGCAGCGAGGAAAAAAAATGTTTATCAATATAGCTATGCACACAAACTGCTAAATATATTTCCATAAAAAGAACAACTAAAGTTTAACATTTTCCCACACTAAAGCTTAAGGTAGGGTTTGGCAATTCCTGTTTTTGTAAATAAAGTTACATAGGAAAATAACCACACTCATTCATTTGCGTTATTATCTAAGGCCGCTATGGCACTAGTTGAATAGTTGTCTCAGAGACCATGAGGCTCCAAAGCCTAAAATATTTAGTCTCTGGACCTTCACAGAAAAAGTTTGCTAAAAAAAACGTTTGCCCTAGGAGCAGTGCTTCTTAAACTTTAACGTGCTTTTGAATCACCTGAGTATCTTGTTAAAATCAGATTCTTACTCAGTAGGGACGATGCATTTCTAACAAGTTCCTAAGTGATCCGATGCTGCTGTCAGTCAACCACACTTTGGGGAATAAGACCTTAGAGCAAGAGAGATTTAGGGCCCAGGATGAAGATACCAGACACACTGAACTTGCCTCTGTGCCCCAGTCCGAGGTCCTACGGAATAAAACAGCGGCTAGTGAGGCTGGTGCCATCTTCTGTCGCTTCTGTACCTGGAACCCTTCCATCATGGAACTCTTGTCCCCAGCCTTGTCTTTGTTCTAAGTTTCTCTGGGCAGGGACTCTAGATCTTTGACTTTTTTTTTTTTAATTAATTTATCTTTATTTATTTATTTTTGGCTGTGTTTGGTCTTTGTTGCAGTGTGCGGGCTTCTCATTGTGGTGGCTTCTCTTGTTGCGGAGCGTGGGCTCTAGGTGCTCGGGCTTCGGTAGTCGTGCCTCACGGGCTCTAGGGCGCAGGCTCTGTAGTTGTGCCACACAGGCTTAGTTGCTCTGCGGCATGTGGGATCTTCCCGGACCAGGGCTCGAACCCATGTCCCCTGCACTGGCAGGCGGATTCTTAACCACTGCGCCACCAGGGAAGTCCTAGATCTTTGACTTTGAAAGTAAATTTGGATTCTTGACTCTGGAACCACAACTTCAGTAGCAAGTCATTCTCTGGAATCAATACTAGGGTGAAGGTTATTCTCAAAGGTCTTGATGAGAGTATCTAATTTAAGAGATGTAGCTGGTCATCTCTGGAATAGGTGACTAGCTCTTTGATTGAAAATCAAGTCTGAATTCTATACTTTTCGGTATGATTTCTAAAGCAAGTTTTTGTCTGGTAATTTTGATTGAATGTATCAATGAGGATTTTCCATTGATCTTTTATGAATTTGGTGCAACTGCATCTGCCAAGAATTAAACCTGATTTCCTTCTGAGAGACTAGAATTTGACAGGCAGAGGACGTCTACATGATCAGCCCTCAATAAAAATTCTGGACTCAGAGTCTCAAACGGTCTTCCCTGAGCTCTGAGCAGACATAGTACACACTGCATTTCACTACTAGAGGGAAGGTGCACTTGGTGTGGCCCCTCACAGAAGGGAAAGCATAGGAAGCCTACACATGGATTCCTACAAATCCCTAAAACAGAACCCAATCCACAAAAATAAGAACATATATAGCTCAGGAGTAAATAAATCATGGTATTTTAAGAAGAAAATAATGCCTAAAGTTTACATATTTTACCTTGAGTAGGGGACTGCCGCTGTTGCTTTCGAATGATAAAAAGAATGGGCTCTTGGGCATGTAAAAGGATGTATTCCACTCCAACCATCTGACTGAAAACAGGACACAGACACTCAGAGATCTATGAATGCCCTACAAACAATTCTCTAGAACATTCAAATTATCACATAAAAGTATAGCAACATTGTAAACAGGATAAAACTGCCTATGTTTGATATGAAAAATTGGCTGTTCAATAAAACTGGCTATTTTTCCCAGGTAGGTGGGGCTCAAATAAAGTAAGATTTCGTTTTTAAACAACAACAAAATTTCTCTACAAAAATTCATGATGAACTTAAATCGGAGTATTTTCAGTCATGAGAGTACAATGAACCTACATTTCAAAACAGGCAACCAAAATACCAGGATGCTTCCTGACCAAGGAGATCTATAAATATATATAAAATATTAAAATATACATGAACACTACACCTGTCTTAATATAGATCACTACTATATATTGTACCCAACCAGAAAACATCAAAAACCTTATCCTCACCCCCAACATATTTTTTCCTGACATACTATGTTTAAAAGCAACACCAAGGTATCTCAGTAAATGTAAATATTTACCTCAAAACAAAAGCTATTTAAAATACCAGAAATTTAATTTCTTAGAACCCCTGCTCTCCATGTTTAGCTGACAGATGAAAAACTTCATTACACAGTTGTTTCAGAAACTTTTATAATAGTAATGAATTATTTAGCATCCCAAGTCTGAAGAATCTTGCTAAATTTGGCTAAAATTTTATTTGTCAAACAAAGAAAAATCTACTATAAACTCGACTATGGTTTAAGACATCAAATTACATGTAGAGGAGACAACATATATAGTTACCTGGTTAAGGTAACAGTTGCATTGCGGAAATCAATGAGATTTACATCTAAACCTCATAGTTACATTTTAACTAGACAGTAATATGTGCAGTTATAAAGAAAAGACTTCCCAGGTTACAAGTGACTACTAATAATTCCTTTGCATGTCAAATCTGCACAAACCCAAACAAAACTCCGGTTCTTCCAACACTTCTACTCTGTACTTCATGATTCACAGCTTGAAAGAACTATTCATTACAAAATCTGCAGTTGGCAAAAATGCTACCTTCTTATAATAACTTACTTTAAGTGTTCTAATGTTAGCCTCTGCATTTTGACCACTTCATTATTACATGTTCTGTCATAAAAAGGATTACTTCTTTCTGAAAAGTAATCCAGGACACTTCCACTGTTCAAAATAGGGATCCAGGAACTGTCAACCCAAGAGATTCCCAGCAGATTATCTATAGAAAAGAAACAAAATGATAAAGGATGAGAAAAGAGAAAAAAATCCAATCCAACAAACATTTATTATGCATATAATGTAGGAGGCACTATGAATATAAGGATGACGTGGATCCTAACCTACATACCCTCACAGTCCCGCAGAAGAGCTAAGTATGCAAGAAAGCAATGACAACACAAGATCCATAATAAAGGTATGAATAAATGTGTTATGAGAGCACAGTGGAGCAAGCAGAATACCTTACCTGAGGGAACAGGAATGGTTTTTCATGGGATGAGGAGGAGGTGGGTTTTAGCACTATATGTTAAAGAATAAATAGAGGCTCACCATGGAGAAAAGAGAGGCAAAGTAATTCCAAGCAGAGGTAATGCATATACAAAGGTAGGGAAATATAAAGAATATTATATGTTTAATTGGGAGATTCTGATTGACATATATACACTAATATGTATAAAATAGATAACTAATGAGCCTGCTGTATAAAAAATAAATAAAATTCAAAGATTCAATAAATAAATAAAAGTACATTATATGTTTAAAGAATAACTCAATTAGGTGAAGAAGTTATAGGATTTGAAATCTAGAGAGGTCTTTCAAAATATCGGAAATCCTGAGTTTTTATAATGTTGGCAACTAATTCAAAAATTTTCAAACAATATGTATGCCAAAGAAAACACATCCATCGCCACTAATGGGAGATCTTCCAATTAAAGAGACAGAAATAAGTTAGGAATCTATTATTATAGATGAGATAATAATTATGTAAAAGGGGCAAATGAAAAGTAGAATGCCCTTAATTACAGCCATACAATTTCACATTTTAAAGAATTAAACTTTAAATTTTTCAAAATGGAAAAAGAAAACAAAGACATGATAAGTAGGGCTAGATAGCTTTAATTAATGAGCTTTTATTGGGTACTGGCTGCAATGTTTCATACCACTGACAGTACTAAATCCCACTAGCTGTAAGTCATGAAACATCAAATTGCCTATATAATTACTGGTTGAAGAAGGAAGAATGGAAAAGTTCAACCTCCCCATGCCTTAGTTTTCTCATCTATAAAATAGGGATTATAATAGTATCTGCATGCTAGATTATATATGTAAAATGCTTAGTACATTGTAATAACCCAATAAATGTTCATTATGATGATGGTGGTAGTGCTGGTAGTCAATTTCTTTTAAGATTAATATGAACAAACTTATTTCTGGCTTAACCAAAGGCTGTCCTAGTTTGTGCCTCTTTTTTTTTCTAGTTTATGCACTTCTAAAAAATATAGAAACGTCTTTCATTCTAAAAAGGTATAGGTTTACTAGATATTCAAATGGTCAAGCTAGATTAAACTCATTTTAAATGTCACTAATCTCTGCAAAGCCTTTCTCTACTTTGCAAGGCAGAAATAATGGTTTCTTTCTCTACGTCCTCATAGCGGTTTTTATATAGTTTTATAATTGATTATTAATAACCCACAAGTACAAATGTTTTCCCATTAAATGCTGAGTTTTTTAAGGAACTGGGGCTGTGGGTTACTCATCAGAACTAGCACAGGACCTGTTTGGTAAGAATTAGAAAATGTTTATTAATTCATGATTAAGGGCTAAGGACATAAATTTACACACACTCCAGTATCCAAGTATGTTCAGTTACAAACTAGTTAACTGGGGTTAAGAGGGTGGTGTGTGGCTGTGAAATAGGATATATTAGTTCTCCTACATAGAAGCTACCTGTGACCACAGCCCAATAGACTACACTACCAAAACAAGCAGACTCCAACTACTTCTTACCATCTCCACTGTTACCACCCTAGTCTGAGCCACCCCCAACTCCCCATGCATTACAAAAATGCCTTCCTAACCGGTCTCCCCTCCTACAGTGTTCTCAGCAGTCAAGGTGATCCTAAAAAAAAGTAAGTCAGGTTACGTTCATCCCTTCTGGTCAAAACCCTCCAGTGGTTCTCTATTTTACTCAGAGGACAAGCCAAAGGCCTTACCACGGCCTACTATTCCTGTATGAACAAGCCACCACACCAATTCTCTCTCTGACCTCATCTACTTCCCGCCTCCTCGCTCACTGTGCTTCAGCCATACTGGCCCCCTTGCTGTTCTTCTGACATGTTCCCACCTTAGAGCCTTTGCAATGGACCTAACAAGTCTAAATAAAAAGTAAAAAGTTATGAAAGCTAAACAGCCTCGTGGACTAAATGGTCCTCTTTTGTATTCAGTAGCAAGGGAGAGCATACTGACATGGCTCTAAGACAGCTCTCTAACAGTCAGCAAGTAATGAAATTAGGTACTTGATATTCTCACTTATAACGAAAGACAAACATATAGTAAACATTATCCAGAACTGCTGAAGATCACTGGACATTTTGACAATATATAAATGACAATATATTTGGAATATGTGTGCTAGACTCCAATTTGGTTAATATAGAAAAAGGAACCTCAAACGTCAGCAATAAGGTAGGCCCCAGGCCAAGTGCCAAGAATGAACCAAACACTGTCGGCTCATGACCCCACCCCCTTCTCTGTCGTTCCTTCACCTGGACAGAACAGCCCCAATACTGCTGTAGAGATACGTACGTAGGACAACACCACAGGGCTCAAAGCCCAGAGCTTATTCCAATCCCTTCGTTTTGACTCTTCTAAGAGACTCCTGAAAAACTGCGAAAATCTAGGCAATTTTTCGACAGATTGGCGCTTTGGGTCGTTCACAGAAAACATTCCAAAGAGCTTGGGAGACATCACAAGGGAACCGGAATCTTGCCCCCAAGAGCTATAAATCCCTAAACCAGCTCCCAAACAATCAGGAAACAAAGGGGACAGCACAGGTTACCTCGGATATCCACCGCCGCCATAGTCCCAAAAGCGTCCTCAGGTTCTTCTTCCGGCGCAGAGTAAACGTAACAAGTCTGAGACGAAAGAGCTCGCTGCAGAGCAGAGGAATGTTAAGGAGGAACCAAAAGAGGGGAGGAGACTGCAAGGCCAGGAAGACAGGGCAGGGAAAAGGAAGAAGCGGAAAGAATAGGAGGTGGAGCGGGGCGGGGCTGAGGGGCGGGGCTGAGAGAGGGTGGGGCGGGGAAGAAGGGAGGAGCGGAGAGAAGGGGTGGGGCGGGGCTAGGAGGTGGAGCGGGGCAAGGAGGAGCGGGGAGGGATGGAGCCGGGAAGTAGAGTTGGGTTGGGGGGAGAGGGGTGGAACGAGGTAGAGAAGGGCGGGGCGGGGCTGGGAGGTGGAGCGCGGTGGGTAGGGAAGGGGTAAGAAGGGGAGGGAGAGGCTAGGAGCTGCTAGCAGGAAGGAGAGAGCAGCGCCAAAGGAGGGAGAGGTAGAGGCAGGGCATACTACCGGGGTAAAAATTTGGAGACTTTGAGGAAAAACAGAGTGAGCAGAGCCCTGCCCAACGTCCACCACTGAGGGATTCGAAAATTCGACCTTGGGCTTCCCTGGTGGCGCAGTGGTTGAGAGTCCGCCTGCCGAGGCAGGGGACGCGGGTTCGTGCCCCGGTCCGGGAAGATCCCACATGCCGCGGAGCGGCTGGGCCCGTGAGCCATGGCCGCTAAGCCTGCGCATCCGGAGCCTGTGCTCCGCAACGGGAGAGGCCACAACAGTGAAAGACTCGCGTACCGCAAAAAAAAAAAGAAAGAAAATTCGACCTTGATCTCCTGTGATCGTTTATAAGAACAAATTCTGATTGTGCAGAGTTGGGGGTGGTAACATCTTTCATTTTAAAAGCTCTTTCAGGTGTATCCAATGAACTGTTCAGTTTAGGAGCTACTGGCCGTTGTTTTTCACCCTACCTCAAGTGTGGGGATGGGCAGGACTAAGCAGGAAAAATTTGACAGTCATTAGCTTTTATGTGACTAAGCCCATTAAAAGTCTAAAGCCATTGAAGAAAATATTACATGCCTCAGAGACAAAATTTTCACAAGACAGGAAATGCTTCTGAAGCAAAATATTAAAAAGATTAAAAGAAAGGGAATACCCCTGGGTCCCTAAGTAAAGACCTAATGTCTGCATTCCGGCTAATCTGGGCTAGATAGCAAGATGCCAGAGAGGGAATAATTCTGTGAAATGCAGAAGCCATAGGAAGCCTTAGAAAGATTTTCAGGCTCCATAAAAGCAAAATGATGAGGATATCTGCAAGCAAGACCCAGATGCCAAGAAGAGAACCTGCAAATCTGAAGAAGCCCTTTTCATGGTGATGAAGTGTTAGTGCCTGTATCTGTTCCAAAACTTAGGTACTATGAAGGTTCCCCCAGAATTTAACCACAAAACAGAGGTAAGGGGGTGGGGGACCATGAATTTATTGGAATTTTCTACCTCATAGACTGGGAATTCAAAAATTTTAACTCTAAGTGGCATACAAATATATTGCTTTGTTATACTCCACTTTTTGAACTGGGATTTTATACTTGAGATGGTATGTATACAGTATGTGTCCCAATAAAAGCATGCACATGCACAGAGCAGAGTTTTCAAAGGAGAAAGGCCTGGTAGGGTCCTGGTGGAGAAGGCATTCCAAAACAGGGGTTATCATGTCCAATAAACAAAAGTGTGAAACATCAAGCTTTTTGTTTTGTTTTGTTGGTTCTGTTTTCTTGTGTTTTTATTAGAAGAGGATTAGGAAGAGGTACAACAGAACACAGATCTGTAGGTAATAAAACATATGGTAAGCATGGTAGGCCAGACCTGGGAGCTCAGCCTTTATCTTGTAGACAGTGGGAGAAATGTAATTGGGCTTCCATTTTAGAAAGATTGTCCAAGGAGCATGAGTTGAGGCATTTATAAGACTAAAAACAGGGAGTCCGTTTAGGAGACTCTTGCAAACTAAATGATGTCTACACTCATACAAAGGCAGCAGTAGCTGAGGGAAGAAAAAGGATGACAGATATTTAGGAGATAAAATCAAAAGGGAATTAGTGACTAGTAGATGAGCTTGAGGAAGGAAAGGCAGGAAACAAAAAATTATTCCCAGGATACTGCTTTATAAGACTAAGTGTTGTTAATCAAATTAGGAATAACAAGTAACAAGTAAGTAGGTGAAAAGGGGAGTAATGATTTTTTTTTTTTTTTTTTTTTGCGGTACGTGGGCCTCTCACTGTTGTGGCCTCTCCCGTTGCGGAGCACAGGCTCCAGACACGCAGGCTCAGCGGCCATGGCTCATGGGCCCAGCCGCTCCGCAGCATGTGGGATCTTCCCGGGACCAGGGCACAAACCCACGCCCCCTGCATCGGCAGGCGGACTCTCAACCACTGCGCCACCAGGGAAGCCCCATGATTTATCTTTGAACATGTCCATCTTATACATGAAGTGTCTGCAGGACATTCTGTATACTAGAGTTCCTTAGCCTTTGCATTATTGACGTTTGGGGCCAGATAATTCTTGGCTGTAAGTATGGGGAGCTGTCCTGTACATTGTAGAATGTTTAACAGCAATCCTGGCTTCTACCCACCAGATGCCAGTAACAGCAACCCCGTCCCAGTTATGATGACCAAAAATGTCTCCAGACATTACCAAATATCCCTGGAGGGCAAAACTGCCCCCAGTTCATAACCACTGCTTACAAAGGTATCTATAGTAGTATGAAGTCAAAGCAGAAAAGTTTCAGGAAGAGAGGAGTACTCACAGTGTGAAGCAGATATGTGAGATAAGGGCTACGAAGCAGGCATTGGATTCGGTAAATAGGAAGCCCCTAACAAGAATAGTTTTTGTGGAATGATGAGGGTCAGAGGAGAGTATGTTCAGGAGTGAAGGGAAGTGGCATTGGGTATAGTCTGTATTTTCAAGGCTGAGAGGGAAGCCTAGAGTGCTACCTGGAAGCTGTATGGACATAATAATACTGAAATGTGAATATGTGGATAGGCTAAGGTAAAAGACCCAGAGAAGATCTTCAATTACTCTTCAGCAAATTCATTCATTCATTCAGTCAGCCACCAATCATTTAATACCTACTCTGTGTTTTGCTCAGCTCTAGTTGCAGAGGATAAAGCAGTAAACAAAGCCTCTGACTTCAAGGAGTCAACAAGTCTGATGGAAAAGACAGACGATAAACAAGTACATAAATAAAGAAGAGCATTACAGACTGTGATAACAAAAATGGGGGGAGATGAGACAGCGATTAACTGGAGGAAGCCACTTTGGATACGATGGTCAGGACAGACCTCTCTGAGGAGGTGATATATCTGAGCTGATACCTGGAGGATGAGAATGAATCAGCCACATGAAGAGCTGGGGCTCAAGCTTTTCAAGCAGAGAGAAGAGCATACAGACCCTGCAGTGGAAAGTGGCTTGGTCTGGGAACCAGGAAAAGGCCAGTTTAAACTGAATCACATAAGTGAAGGAGGAATAGTGGGAAGAGACGAGGAAAGAAGGTAGGAGTCAGATGATAGATGGCCTTGTAAATAAGTTTTTTGTTTTTTGTTTTTTTGCAGTACGCGGGCCTCTCACTGTTGTGGCCTCTCCTGTGCGGAGCACAGGCTCCGGATGCGCAGGCTCAGCGGCCATGGCTCACGAGCCCAGCCGCTCCGCGGCATGTGGGATCTTCCCGGACTGGGGCACGAACCCGTGTCCCCTGCATCGGCAGGCGGGCTCTCAACCACTGCGCCACCAGGGAAGCCCAATAAGTTATTTTTTTATTCAAAGGAAATGAGAAGCTATTAAAGACTTTAAGGGGTAGAATGCCACAAAGGTATTAGTTCTAACTGGAAATTTGCACTGGATGTCAAAAATAGTTGCTGTTTATTGAGCCACTTACTATGGATCAGGCACTGTGCCAAGCCCTTTGATGAATTACCTAGTTTTCCCCTAACAATTTTATGAGGCAGATGCTATTATTACTCCCATTTTGCAGATGAGGAGACTGAATGAGGCAGATGAATTAGCTGCTCACAAATTATTATCTATGTGAGTACATCGTTGATCTACGTTTTCCACTCCCCTTGTATCTAGATGTAGCTACCTAGGTAGTTCTCATCAATGGAATATGGATGGAAGTGATTAGTGTCATCCCCAGGCCAAGCTGCTCAAAAGCATGGGTGCCTTTTCCACTCTCTCTCTCTGCTTCCACTTGGTAGATATCACAGAGACCTTCAAGTCATGGATTGAACATGGGGAGAGCCAGGATCTCTGAATGGCTGACCATGGTGCTGAACCTCCCTGCTGACCTACATCGGACCTTGATAAAAATAAGAAATAAGGTTTTATTGTGTTAAACCACCCCCCAACAGACACACACAATTTGCTTTGTACTCTCTCTTCTATAAAGTCAATAATGGTGATGTAATCTACTCCCTCTTCTGTAGGATATGCTAAAAATTTGTACCTGCCTCCCCTATATACAATATGGCCCTTTGAGGCTTTGTGGTTTGGGGACTTACATCATTTGACATGCAAGTGTTAGAGTGCAAATGAAAGAGAAAAACAAAAAGCTCTTCAGTAAGAGGGTAGGAATGATTTTCTGATTGGTTAAAAGAAATTCATAGCACATTAGAAACAATTACCTGCTCGCACCTTCCTCCATATGGCTACGATCTAGATTCCTCACATAGGTGCCTTTTAAATACTTGACACACTGCTCCTCTTTACCATGTTTTACCTTCTTTAACATTCTCTCCAATAGTCTAAATTCACACACATCATATCCTCCCACTTCTTTACCTGTGTGCCCTTCTTTATAGGGATACCTCTATAATTCCAGGGCCTGAATTAAGACTCTTTCCTAAAAAGAAGTTCTCTAGACTGTAAACTCCACAAGGACACGGTCAGGTATGTGTTTGCCTGATATAATTGATCTAGTCCCTGGCATGGTGTCTTCCATGTACTAGGTGCTCGACAAATATTTGTTGAATTAACAAATCATGTATAAATGAATGGATGATACAATGGCCCTCAGATCAATAACAAACTTCTGCATTTCAATAATGGATAAATGTAATGGGATTGTTAAATGGAAATGGATTTATGGGAAGTTATAAGAAAGCTTAAAATCTCTCTTGATCTTAGAACAATGTAGAACAAACAACAACAACTTCATTTATGCTAATGTTCTGGAAATCCACAGAATAAAAAGAAAAACACAAGATTGTATTTTGTGTGATATCCTACCAGAAAAATGTTCTAGGAAATATTAAAGTTGTGTGAGTTTTTTCTTTCTTATTTAATGAGCAAAAAGCCAGCTACTTCAAAATACAGAACAGGACAGAAAATCACCTCAGAATTACTTAGGAGGTATCTCTGAAAAGTTACCCTGGAACCTCTGGGAATGGACTTGATGGTCCATGGAGAGATATGTTACCAAATATTTCGTATTTTAAGGGTTGTGAGAAAATCTACACTACCCCTGCATGGCAAATACCAAAACCTGACCCTGGGCAGTACCTCTGAAGGCAGCTGTTCACCTTAGGAATTAGCTATAATTGTAGACCAAAAAACCCGATCACTAAGAGTTCAACCCTAGAATCCCAAACATAGAGTACAGATAGGCTTAGTCCAGAAGAAACAGAATCTTCTTCCCTCCAAGAACCTCTCCTTGGATTTTGTTCCCATTGCAGGACAGTGGTCAAGTATCCATGAGACTGGGCAGTACTAAACCTCCAATAAGACTCCATGCAGCATCACAAAGAAATAGCAAAGGCTGACTGGGACTTCCCTGGTGGTCCAGTGGTTAAGACTCCAAGCTCCCAATGCAGGGGGCCCAGGTTCGATCCCTGGTCAGGGAACTAGATCCCACATGCATGCCGCAACTAAGAGTTCGCATGCACAACTAAGGAGCCCGGGAGCCGCAACTAAGGAGCTTGCCTGCCACAACTAAGACCCGGTGCAACCAAATAAAAATAAATACCAAAAATGTTATTTTAAAAAAATTGCAAAAGCTGACTAAATTGATTAGACTTCACTATGACATTCAAAGATGGCTAATAAGTCTCATCCTGTTGGGCGGAGCAGGCTGCTGAGCTGTTTTGTTAATTCTGGAGTGAAGCAAAGAGAGTATCCCAAAGAAGATCGTTAGCTAACCACAGCAACTAGGGCCCCAGAAAGTGATGCTGAAAGTCAAATTGCTATATCTCAAGTGACTATGCCAGCAAACCTTGGGAAAGGAGTGGCTGAGGCAATAGCTTGCAACTCTGCTGGTAGATTTTGCTTTACTCTTAGGGACCTACAAGTAAAGGATTTGGTAGTTTCCTCAATAAGATTACAGGAAAGAAAGAAGTAATTCCTAGGCCTTATTAGTGATAAAATTGTTCATAGTATTCTCATATTGTCTTCTTAATCTAGGCTATAGCTGTACATATGTCCCCATTTTTAATCATATCTTTTCTTCTTTTTTTTGATTAATGTCACTAATGATTTACCCAATTGGATTGTATTTTTTTTATAAATTTCTTTTTTTTTTTTTTACTTATTTACTTTTGGCTGTATTGGGTCTTCGTTGCTGCGCTCAGGCTTTCTCTAGTTGTGGCGAGCAGGGCTACTCTTCGTTGTGGTGCACGGACTTCTCACTGCTTCTCTTGTTGCAGAACACAGGCTCTATGCATGCAGGCTTCAGTAGTTGTGGCTCGCGGGCTCTAGAACACAGGCTCAGTAGTCATGGCACATGGGCTTAGTTGCTCCACGGCATGTGGGATCTTCCCAGACCAGGGCTCGAACCCGTGTCCCCTGCATTGGCAGGCGGATTCTTAACCACTGCGGCACCAGGGAAGCCCTGGATTGTATTTTTTAAAGAACAACATTTAGCTTTATTAACTCACTCTGTGGTATCTTTTCCTTCTCTCTCTCTCTCTCTCTCTCTCTCTCTCTCTCTCTCGGTATCTTTTTCTATTTCACTTATTTCTGCTTTTATTTTTTTTTCTTTCCTTCCTTCTACTTTCTTTGGCTTTATTCTGTTGTTCATTTCCTAATTTCTTGGGATGAACATTTAGTTCATTACTTTTCAGCCTCTACTTATTTCTTCAATAAGCATGTAAGGCTATAAATTTTCCTTGAAGAAACCTTTTCACTGTATACCTCAAGATTTGAAGTATAGTGTTTTCATTATCATTTGTTCAGTGTTCTTTAAGTTTTAATTCAGTTTATTCTTTGACACATGAGTTACTTATATGTATTTTTTTAACTTCCAAATCTATGGCATTTTAAAATTTATCTTTTTGTTGCTAGCATCTAACTTAATTGCATTGTTTTCAGAGAACATGTTCTCTATAATAATGTTCTCTATAATAATGTTCTCTATAATAATATTCTTTGATATTTGTTTAGGTTTGCTTTATGCCTTATATGATCATGTATGCTTAAGAAGGAAATGCATCCTTTGAGTGTTGGTTACAGAATCTGGAAGCATTAGACACCCCCAACATCTCAAAACTATCTTTTTCTGGTCTCCATAGCATTACCTTCCTAACATTTCTGCTGCCTCTCAGACCATTCCTTTTCTACTTCTTACATTGGCTTCTCTTCCTCTATTTTACCCTCAAATTCTCTAATCCTTAGTTCCATGTCTCATTGTTTCTATCTTCCTGCTTTTCACTTTCCTCTCTAGATGATCCAGTTCACACTGTGGCTTCAATTTCCATCTATGTTATCACGGTTTACAAAGTAGCCTAATCTAGATCTCTCTCCTAAGTTCTAGGAACATATTTGCAACTGCCTTCTGGACAGCTCCAACTTGCTGTTTTGCATCCCACACTGAAAGATTTTCACTCCTGCCTGTATTCTTTTTTTTTTTTTTTTTTTTTTTTGGCGGTACGCGGGCCTCTCACTGCTGTGGCCTCTCCCGTTGCGGAGCACAGGCTCTGGACGCGCAGGCTCAGCGGCCATGGCTCACGGGCCCAGCCGCTCTGTGGTATGTGGGATCCTCCCGGACCGGGGCACGAACCCGTGTCCCCTGCATCGGCAGGCGGACTCTCAACCACTGCGCCACCAGGGAAGCCCCTGCCTGTATTCTTGATCTTAGCTGAGAAACCTTGCCTCCCCTCTTCGTGACTTCACCAAATCTCGTCCATTCTCCTCAGGCACCTCCCTTGTATCAGGCTCCTCCTCTGCGTCACCATTGCTGCGCTTTTCATCTCAGCCCTCGTTCTGTCTTGCCTGAGCACTGTTGCTAGGGAAACTTTTCTTTGAAAAGTGTTTTCTTGTTCTAAAATCTCTACTGACTCCCTATTTTCTGCCGACAGAATGAAATGTAAGCGGGCCTCAACTTGCTTTTCAGCTTTATCTCCAAACCACAAACCACCACTCACACTCTGAATCCCTCCTACAATACTGAGCTTATCGAAGATTCCAGAACTGCGGAGGGTGTTTATGTCTTTGAACCCTTGGAAGTGGTTCTACCTGGAAACTTCGAATGCTATTCTCTCCCTTCCTTCACTCACGCTCTCAGCTCAGTATACAGGAGAGCAAATGTGCATGGGTACACGTGCACACACACACGAACACACACATTTACCTGGAAAAATCTGCCTATGTGTAAGCAAGATTAGAATGAGGGGAAAGGTTTATATTCTGGTTTTTTTTAAGTTTATTATTTTGCAGATGCTGCCAATGAGTGATGAATGTGATTTCGTTAGAGGGGAGTAGGTACAGGGAAAAGTCAGGAAATGGTTAATAAAATCTGTGTTTGCAGATAGTTCCCTTCTCTTTATCCTCTCTCTGCTGACTTAGGACATTTTCTTTAGATTCCACGAAATGATAACACGTCCATTTTCACTCCTTCTCAGACACCTAATTGCCCAGGTATTTAGATAACTCCATCTCCTAATCCACTTTCACGTTACTTTCCCTTGGGATTGGTTGCCTGGTAACTCTGATACCAAGCTTGCTTTCCTAGTAATTATGCTCTTCGTATTCTCCAATAATTATCTCCTGCTGAGTTTTCTTACAGTTTATTTCTAAATTTCATATATGTGGACCTAAGAAAATAATTTTATTTTCTTAGGGTCATGTATAAAGTGTATTTATATAGAACATTTACCAAATGTTTATTGGTAGAAGGAAAATTTCTGGGTTCATGTTCCATTTCCTGCCAGATAAAGTGACCCTTTGCTTCACAGACTATCTGTCCTTGTGAGTATGGCTTTATGAGAACCTGACATATAATGTGAGCCAATTCTTTACCTTCCTGTGAGTGCTCAACTGTAACATTCAATGTCATTTCACAGAACTGGATTAAAACAAGATAAAAAATTCACTAACAGCCAAATAAAACTTAAAAACAGAAAAAATGTATGAGATGATAGACTTTGTAATTAGTGTCTTTTCTTGTGTCTCCAGTCCATGCCAAAAGTTATTCCCAAGTTATATGCAAGAAAAGTATCAATGCATATCCTATTTGGATATGCCATATACCCATGTAAAATGTAAAACCAAATTATACATGTGCTAGCATTCAGGGCTTTGTTTTTTAACATGCTATATACAAACATGGAAATATCTGTCTGATTTGTGGACAAATCACGCAGAGAAACAATCTGTCTTCTCAGTGATCATTCATCTAATCATTTGTATTTATCTATTGAGCTGTCAGCGGTGGGTGAGTACAAAATGGCCCCGTGACCCAATATTGTAATACAAATTGAAAAGTGATGTAATAGATGTTACTATTACAGGCTTACAGAAGACAAATCAACTGTAAATTTCATGGGGAGCTCATGGGGAGCTGTGGAATAATGGGGAAATCCTTTTATGCTTAAGACATTTAAGTCTGTATTTTTAAAAAATATTTATTTATTTATTTATTTGGCTGTGCCAGGTCTTAGTTGACACATGCGGGATCTTTTGTTGTGTCATGCGAGCTCTTAGTTGTGACATGTGGGATCCAGTTCCCTGACCAGGGATCTAACCTGGGGCCCCTGCATTGGGAGCGTGGTTTCTTAGCCGCTTGGACCACCAGGGAAGTCCCCTAAGTTTGTATTTTTAGATGATAAGACATAGTTGTACACATGTATACACTCAAAGATGAGATAAGTAATTCATAATTAATTTGTGCTGCAAATTTTATTACCCTTCTTACCAGAAACTTATATTTACATAAAAGAGTTTGTCGGATCTCAAAAGCTAGATTAAAAATCACAATGTATCTGTGGCATTTTGATATAGAATGAAAATAAATTTAATTTTGATGCATAGTTAACATTGAAATAAGTCAAATTTTAAATTAGAGTCAGTTCAAAGTGGTATTTAAAAATCACACTTGTGTGTATAAATTCGGTAAAAATATTTTTCTCCATTCAGACATAGCAAACATAGGTAGAAAGAGTTTTACAAAGGTAGAGTGTTGAAATTATTTGGTTATGTTAATGTTGTTTATTATGAATGCAAAGCATTAAAAATACCTGACTGGACTCTAAGAATGCCCAAAATAGAAAAGTTTGATCCTAGCTTAAAAGTTCTTGGTGGAATCACACTTAAAAGTATCACTGTTACATGGCAGTTCAATATCACTTGTTCAACCATATTCCATGAGATACAGCTGTGATAAATGCTAAGGAATAAAGGAACTAGAGTTGGTAATGACTATTACCTTTCTCATTCAATTCACCCAAATTAATATTATTCTAGGCATAAAAGGCTGGTTAAGCTGAAACATAACAAAGTTAAAATACAATCAAGTTGGAGAAAATGTCAGCAAACATAGGAATAATAGTTAATATTTACATATTAAGTACTTACAATATGGCGGGTACAGTGCTAAGCACTTTTAAAAGATTGCTGCACTTAATCATCCCAACAACCTCATGTATTACTTACTATTAAATCTACAACTCATAGAACCAGACAGTAGAATCGTGGTTGCCAGGAGCTGAGGAAAACTGGGGAGATGTTGGTCAAAGGGTATAAACTTTCAGTTAAAAATGAATAACTTCTGGGACTCTCATGGTGATTATAGTTACTAATACTGTACTGTATACTTGAAATTTGGTAATAGAGTAGATCTCGTGTTCTCACCATACACCCCCCCCCCAAAAATGGTAACTATGTGAGGTGATGGATGTGTTACTTAACTTGACTGTGGTATTCATTTCACAGTGTATATGTATCACCACATTGTACAACCTAAATATATACAATTTTTATTTGTCAATCATACTTCAGTAAAGGTGGAAGGGAAAAGTTGCTACCTTACATATGAGGAAACAGAAGCTGAGGGAAGTTAAACAAGTCACTTGAGGTTACAGTGATCAGTGGTGGAGCCCAAGTCTCCAGTCCCCTTACTCTTTCCCATTTTTCTGTTCTGCTTTTTACATATTGAACACAAAAACCGAAATTTGAACTTGTATGAAAAGATGAGTATGATTTTTTTTTCCTAGAAGACAAAAGGCAATGGGCACTTTGGCTGGGGGAATAGCTAATGCAAATTCAGATGTGGAAGGGATTTTGTTCAAAAGAGAGCAGGTATATTGTGCATTGAGCAAACAATGTGATGATGCTGGAAGATGATGTTGAAAGATAAGACCCTTGTGCCCCATTTGTTTCAGATCTTATTTGCCTAAGAGTTTTGACTTGATCCTAAAGGCATCGGCTAGTCAATGGAGATTGTTATTTGATCATGGAAACTCAGATGTCAGTGTGGAGGCTGAATTCGATGATTACTAAGGAATAGCTCCTAACAACCCAGACAAGAACTGATGATGGACCAATCTAAGGCAGGAACTCCCAAAGTAGTGGAGATATAGACCTTGGAGAGGTAAAAGAAATTTGCTCTCCTCCTCCCAGATGCAAGCACTTCAATCAGCTGTTGAGTATGCGTAAAAATGGGAATGGTCAGCAAAAAAGTGCAGTCCTGAGTTTTTCCACACATCAATAATATTTCCTGATGTGGGTTCTTCTTTACCAGTCCAGATGGGGAATTATCACTTGCAGACTTCAGAGGAAAAGGTAATTATAAAATTCATTAGGCTTCCTGAATGAAGAAGTATAATTAAACCACCATGGGCAAAGAGCCTCGTCTGTATAATTTAAAGCTATGCAGCGGGTCATTGTTTATGTCTCCAATCTCATCTACATGTAGCTAATTCATAATCATGCTCCATCTGGCCAAAATTGGTTACATTATTCTGTAGGCCAAGCGAGAATATTTGTTTTTTTTAAAGAGGTTTCAGTATCCTATCCAGTGTAGTCTCACGTGCATCTGAATTATCCATTCTCCTTTTCTCGAAATATTTGAATCTTGCTAGAGTGAAAAGTAAAAATAGAATATATGGAATGTATAAGAAAAAACTCTTGTTTCAAGAGCCCAGCACCCTTAACAGAATGGGGTTAGGATAGGATATTCTTATACCTATTTAAAGGACAGAGAAACCAGGCAGGTCTGTGCCAAGCTGCCAGATGTTGAGGTGTTCAATTAGGATAACAAGCCAAAATGAAAGCAACAATCAAACCTCTTTATTCATTTACTGCGACAGTGCAAGCAAGAGGCAGAAGCGAAAGGCATTGGCTCCCTAGTGTTGCATTTTCCTCCATGGAATGGCCCCAGGCAAGGATCAATGGAAGCACAGATGGGAGATATCATCTCCCTGGCAAGGAGCCCTGAACAAAAAGCTCCTGCTCTTTTACAGACCTGTGTGTCTACAGGAAGGAAGAGGGGAAAGGGCTAGGTGTGAAAAGTACTGAGTCAAAGTGAGAAAAACGGCCTCATCACCTCCCTGATAATGAGGTCCTGGTGGAGGGGCTTGGAAAATGTCTCAGCCAAAGCCCCGGGTAAAAAGACTTCCAAATGGAGGTGCCCGGGCTGGAAATGAAGATATGCATATGAGCATGGCTTGCCCAAGAAGGCCTGAGTCACTGACTGCAGCTCCCTCCAGAAAACTACAATGCACAAGTACGATGTGGGGAGAGCAGCTTCCCCCATGAGGCCTGCCAGGCAATTACCAAAGTCCTGTAATTCCCTGTGGTCAAACCTGACCACACAGAGGATTTTGTCCTGGAGCCACGCTACTCAATGTGAATCCAGATCTGTTAATAAGTTGAAATGGGTTCACGTGTCCAGCATATGCCAATCTGCTAAAAGCCATAAACTGTGAATAGAGAGAATAAAGGAAAATTTTTGGTCTAATGTTATGCAACTGCTAAGGGTAGTTGGCAGTCTTGATTTTATATGTTATATCTGAGAAGCCCAAGTACAAAGGTTAGGCCCGGGGCTTGGGTAGGGAAAGGAGAAACTGGGATTTTCCCTCTTGCTTCCCAACTTTGCTGATTTCTCAGCAATCTGTACATTGGAGTTTGAGAAGAGAAGGGAAGAGAGAAGGAGTGGTGCTCTGAAAATACTTGACCTTCTCAGGCCAGTGAACACTCATTGTGTCAGCCTTCACCATTTGGGAAGTAGACATCAGCGCATGCTGTGTAATTTCAGAGCAGTGGCAGGAATCTCCTCATCTGACCTGGAGGAAACTCATTTCTCCGACGGCTCTTAAATTTTTCCCCTAATTTCCATTCTCACTGCCTCTCACTTAGGTTATTATAACAGATTTTGGATTACTGTCTCTGCCTCTGGTTTATTTTTCCCACTGGACTATCTGATAAGCCTTAAAAGACATAGAACCAGAGCTTCTTCGGAAGTCAGTTATGTAGAGTTGGTAACTGAAGCCCACGGGAATGAATAAGCTCTCCTAGACAGTGATGTAATATTAAAAACAAATAACCAAACTCTTCTATTAACGAACTAGGGAAAGAGCACACACCCATCTTTCACTTATTCAATAAATAATTATTATGAATATTTATTATTATACCATTGCTACATTCTAAGGATTAAGAAATTCTACCCAGGAAATAAGGGGAGCAGTGGGGTGGAGTTTTCAGCAAAGGTTTTATATGACATTTGAGCTGACATGAAAGATGAAGGGTTTTTTCCAGATGAGGTAGGGAGGGGAGGAAAGAGAGGAGTACGGAGGAAAAAGGAAGTGAAACAGAAATATTTAGACATGAAGCATCCTGGAATATTCAAAGTATTGCAAACATTTCCCTATGTCTGGATAAGGTGGATAATGAGTGAGATGAGTGAGTATAAGAAACAGTAAGAGGCAAAGTGAAGCCCAGTAATTGGAGGGCTCGTAGTCCATGATAAGTAATTCGGGCTTTATTCTGTAGGCAATTCGGGCACCATTGGAGAATTTTTTTACTTAGGGTAATAATAAGGTAAGATTTTCATTTTAGAAACCGCAATCTGGCAATTGTATGAGACAGTTTGAAGGGTATAAGTGACTGGAGAGACTATTGCCTATGGTGTAAGTGAAAAAGAATATGGGCGTGAGTAGGGAAAATAGCAATGGAATGAAGAGGAAGGAATGGATGCGATGGGCATCAAGAAAGTAGAATTTAAAGAACTTAGTAACTGAATAGATGTGGGAGTGAGAAAAGTCCAGGGTGATTCCTAGTTATTTGGCTTGGGTGAATGGTTTGATATCATTCACTGAGACAGGGAATAAAAGAGGAGAAGGGGAGTTTTGAACATATTAAGCTTGAGATGACTATAGAACATATAAAACTGTGCGATCCAGAAGGCAATTGGAATAAGAGCTAGAGGTCAAGGGAAAGCTGTGGACTAGAGTCTTATGTGCCTGGGCAATGTCTGAAGCAAAGAGAATTCATCTTTCCTCTGTAGCCCTGCCGATGACTTTGTTCATGACCTCATCATCTCTCTTTTGGACCACTAAAATATTCTTATTGATCTTCAGTCTCTACCCTTGGCAGTTCATTCTTCGTATTCCCATCAGAGTGATATTTCTAAAATACAATTATATATATTCCACCATTTAAAACTTCTCATGGCTCCCTACAAGTCTGCAAAAGAAAAATCTATACTTCTTACTTTGGCTTTCTTGGCAGTGAGAGAATAGAGCAGCCTTACTAAAGACACTTATTTTTACATCATACGTTGTAAGGCTCTAACACTTTACAGTTATCCCCCAGCATATCTCGCAGAAGTGGTTCCCAAACATATGTATATTAATTACCCTCCGAAAAGACAAGGTCAGATGGCCCAGATCCTGAGCCCCCATATTCTTCACAAGTTGTCTTCAACTTTAACCATAAGATCTCACACATACCACGAAAATAATTGCTTTTCATTACCAACCTACGACTTTGGCTCCAAACCCCAATGCATTATCCTGGAGAACTTGAATGGACAACATAAGAGCCACCTAGAACAGGCAATTCTCAAAACTCCAGGTGAAACACAGGTGGAGGGCATTCCTTGGCCCCTTGCCCCTAGACCTATTCCCTGATCATTACCCTCAAATATTTGTCATCCTAGTGACAATAAAAAGCGACTAAATAAATGACCCAAGGGAACAGAAGGTTCTCCCTGCTCTCTAAATCACTAAAATGTGGGCCAGAGATTTTACACCGGCAGCTGCTACAGCACACGCCACTTACAAGCATCTTTTGTTAGCCAACACAGTGAGGCCCCACACAATATTTTTTAAAAAATCTTCATCCTTTCCTTGCCATCCAAACATGAAAAATGAACTTGCAGAAGGGGTGGCGGTGCTCTTTGCATTTTGACATTCGACAATCAACTGGAACTAAAACAGTATTCCTCCTTCGATGGGATATTTATCTTCCAGTTCATCACCTCTGACCCAGTTCTCTCATGGGCGTTAGGCCAGTGCTTTTCAATCATTAATGCGCCTGCGAATCACCTGGGGAAACTTGTTAAAATTCAGTCTCTGACTTGGTAGGTCTGGGGTGAGGTCTGAGATTTGCTTCCAGATAACGCTTCTGCTGCAGGCCCAGGAACCACACTTCGGGTGACAAGGAATTACATAGGTAGCACAGTAGTTAAGTGCTTCTCTGTGGAGCCAACAGTCTGGTTTGGGATTCTAGTTCAGCCACTTACTAGTTGAACCACCCTGGGAAAAGTTCCTACATTAACTGTGCCTCAGCTTCCTCGTTTACAAAATGGTGCTAATAACAGTTCTTAATTCAAAGGATTCTAGAAAAGAGAGTGAGTCCTACGTGACAATCCTCAAAAGAGCGCCTGGCACACTGTAAGAAACCAATGAGTGTTAACTATTATTATTCATTATTGAAGTTATAGTAGGTCCCTCCCCTGCTTAAAATTATAAACTGGTTTTCCATTGTCCTCAGGATGAAGTCCAAACTCCTTGACATGGATTACAATGCCCTTTGTGACCTGACCTCTGTTCTCCTCTCCAACCTCATCTCTCTCCTTTTGCCCCTAGCCATGCACTCTAATCTCTCTCATCTTGATCCTTCTACTCATGGAGTTCTCTCTACCTAGAATAACCTTCCCTTTCTTTACCCAGCCAACTCCTAGAAGTCCTTCAAAACTTAGTTGAGGCAACTCGAGTTAGTTGTGTTGGAATTCTTCCCAGACCCTCCCCATCACCACTGTGAGTTAGGTAGCTCTCTTAAATGTTCCCATAGCTTCCACAGCACTTCTCTGTCACAATACTTATCACATTTATATTGTAATAGTCAAATTGTCTCTGTCTTCTTTGGGGCAACTCCTGTGGTCATAAGCTTTCAGTGTGTCCAGCGTGGCATTAGTAAATGAATAAATGACCAAATATGTTTCTTGGTGCTGCTGTAGATATCTATTGGCCCAAATCCTTTGATTAGACCTCTTCTTTTATGGGTTGTGGATCACTGACCTTTAAGGATCCAGACAAGCTATAGCCCCATCTCCCCATCCCAGGGATGCGCACATATTCACCACTGCCATGACCCCGCCAAGTAACTGGTATCATAGCAGCCCTGTGGGTAAACAATACACATACACTGCAGAAGTTCTTGCATTTCCAGATTTAAGAATATGGCTCATTGTGGTATGGATGTGGGGCTCAATCATTAGCTAAATTACTACACAGCAAAGTAATTTTAAACCTAGAGTTGGTGGCTTCAGTTCAAAATCATGCTAGGTTCTTTCTGTAAGCCATATTCATTTAACCTTTTTATCTCATTTTCATGGCCTATGAAACTGCTTATGATCTAGCTCCAGTTCACCTCTCCAACCAAGTTTCACTACACTTGCTATGCTCCCGCCACATTGGCCTGATTTTGGTTCCTGGAATACCCAGCTGACCTCTGCAGGATCTTCCCACCAGCTAGTTCCTTGGCCTGAGATGTAACTCCATCCCACCCACCACTCCCACACACTCACAGACTGTAGACCACCTCTGCCCCCTTTTCACTTCCAGAATGCAAGCTCCTTGAGGCCAGGACTTTGGATTTTTTCCACTGCTCTATTTCTAACACCAAGAGTAGTGCCTGGCCCACAGGAAGAGCTCAATAGTTATTTGTTGAGTGTTGAGTGAATTAAAACTTCCTATCAGGTCTCTGCTTGACTGTATCCTCCATGCTTGCCCCATGTAAGGGCAGCCTCCCTCTCCCTTTAATTCATATGAGCTCTCACTGGGTTTGTCTGTTTTATTTTATGGCATCTATCACTGCTTGTAAATATCTTCGTTTGTTTGTTCACTCCCCTCCCCCCACCCCGTGTTCTCTCCAACAGATTCTAAGTTCCAGGAGGGAAGAAATGATATTAGTTTTGTTCAATGTCCAGCACCTAGTAATTAGTTGATAAATATTTTTTTTTCTTGAATTGTTCAGTGAAAATTAACTGGCCAAAGGAGAATAATGGCACTATTATTCCATTTTATTTATCTGATATAAAAAATCCTACAAAAGTTTCAAGGGCTATTTGTAGCTTTAAAACAGAAGCAATTAGTATTAACCATAGAACGTTGGAATGAGAAAAAGTCTTAGATGTCATGAGGCCCATTTTCCTCACTTTGCAAATAAGTAAGTTAGGGCACAGGAAGGAGAATTGACTTGCACAACTAGTTAGTAGCAGGATTGGAAGTACAATCCAGGGTTTCTAATGCATGGTTCATCCACCAATGAGTAAAAAAATATATGAAGTACCTACCCTGTTGAGTAATTTTGACTTATATGCTCACCCTAGTGACATCTCCAGGTATCCATTCAAAGGCAGATGCAGGTAAAAGATGGAGGACAGATTGCTACTTCTAAGGATCAGGTTCTTCCATTTATAAAGGCATATTTGGGTTGAGTCAGAAAAAGTGTACCCACTCCTATTTAAGCTCATGAAGAGTTCACTTGTAGCCAAGTTCTGAAGGTGGTGGTAGTAATTAAAACCAATTACACAAAGACCTCATTTTGATAATCATGTATTATCAACAAATGACTCAGTTTTGATATCTGCAACTGGTTAGGAAAATTCTGTGTAGAAACTAAGTGTCGCATGGGGTCATGCGTTCTCAATGGGGCAATGAAAACTGGTTCTTGGGGGTGTGTAAAAAAATTTCACTCTCTTTATATATAAAGCACAGATATATATGCAGTACATAAATACATGTATAGTGTATCTGTCCTATGACCACATATTATATAATGCCTTTCATATGAAATGTTCAGAAAGGCAGATCTATGGAAATAGAAAGTGGATTAGTGATTGTCTGGGGCTGGGGGGAATGAAGGTAGGTGCCTGGGGTGATAATTAATGGGTACAGGGTTTATTTGGGGGTTGATTAAAATGTTCTTAAATTATTGTGGTGATGACTGTAGAGCTCTGTGAATATACTAAAAGTCATTGATTTGTACACTTTAAATTGTGAATTTTATGGTATGTGAACTTATCTCAATAAAACTGTTTTAAAAAAAACACCTTCCCTCCTTAAAAAGTCATGGGGAAGGATGGCAATTAGAGGAAAGCCTCTAAAGAGGCTCCTTAAGGATTCAATAATGGAAAAAAAAAATTGAGAAACGCTGCCTTGGACCAACAAAATGAATTTCATTTTAAATCTCTGTATTCCCAGTTCAAACATCCGTGATGACAGTGCATCCTCACTTAGCCTGAACAGTTCCTGGGTTAATCCTACCCAAGCCAGTCAATGTCTTCTGGGTCTCATCTCTACCAATAGGTAGAGTCTGGAATTAGGTTTGCTGCCCAGAACCTGGTCTCTGAGAGCAGTGGGGCTGAGAAAAGCGTTTGGGGGAAGCACACCTTATAGGGATCAGAAACCATCCCCTAAAAACTAGGTTGCTTGAGACGGCCAGAGGGTCCTTGAGCACTTAACTGTCTAACTCAGTGTCACAGAGTAAGCTCTCAGGGAGACAGACTCTGAGGTGTTTAGCAAGCATGGCTTGGGAATCAACTTCCGTGGAAAAGAGGGGAGGGAAACAGGAGTCAGCCGAGGGAAAGGTTGAGCTCTGATGCAAGCCTGACAATGGGTTTAGCCAGCCTCAAGAGAAGCTCTAGCACTGGGATAGCACTTCAGAGTTGTCCCAACAGCTGAGCATAAGCTCTTTACTCCTGAAGGGGTGTCTGGGTGGTGCGTCATAGCGTTCATCCCACTCAGCATTTCACAAGGGTCTGACCTGGTGTATTAAAGAGCACCAACAGAAGCTCGTTGAGACTTCGTGGTTGCTGTAACTAAAGTTGACTGCAGAAAGTGACCTCCCAGATGAATTCATCCCTTCAGTGACAGAACCATAGGGGATGAATCTGTAGAGTGTTGTAATGAATATGCAACTAACATTAGCTAATATCACAAATGTATATGGATATTATGACAAAATAGATGAACCAGCCATTATCACAGAAGCCATGTCCATCAACATAAGAATATTTAGTAAATGTTGCCAATAATGTACATTTTAATACCATGCATCTGTGTGTTGTGTTATCTGGCATGCAATGTATCAGGTATGATATGCTATTTCTTTAAGACGTATTGCCACATGATAATATAAAAAACTGTACAAATATGTTCAGTTTTTTCATATATATTTAAGAATGCTGCAGCAACATGGATGGAGTTGGAGGGCATTATGCTAAGTGAAATAAGCCAGACAGAAAGATAAATACTGTATGACATCACTTACATGTGGAATCCAAAAAATACAACCAACCTGTGAATCTAACAAAAAAGTAGCAGACTCACAGATATAGAGAACAAACTAGTGGTTACCAGTGGGGAGAGGGAAGGGGGAAGGGGCAATATAAGGGTAGGAGAGTAAGAGGTACAAATTATTCGGTATAAAATAAGATATAAGGATATATTGTACAACATGGGGAATATAGCCAATATTTCATAATAACTATAAATGGAGTATAACCTTTAAAAATTGTGAATCATTATATCATATACCTGTAACATATAATATTGTACAGCAACTATACTTCAGTTAAAAAAAAAAAAGAATGGGGACTTCCATGGTGGCACAGTGGTTAAGAATCTGCCTGCCAGTGCAGGGGACACGGGTTCATGCCCTGGTCCAGGAAGATCCCACATGCCACGGAGCAACTAAGCCCATGCACCACAACTACTGAGCCTGCACTCTAGAGCCCACAAGCCACAACTACTGAGCCCACGTGCTGCAACTGCTGAAGCCCATGTGCCTAGATCCTGTGCTCTGCAACAAGAGAAGCCACCGCAATGAGAAGCTGGTGCACCGCAGCAAAGAGTAGCCCCCGCTCGCCACAACTGGAGAAAGCCTGCATGCAGCAACGAAGACCCAACACAGCAAAAAAAAAATTTATATACACACACACACACACACACACACACACACACACACACGTCTAACAAAGTCTTTCTCACAGATGTTACATTATGATTAGTAATGAGGGGTTTAGCAGGTTTGGTTTGTCAGAGGATTAAGTAAACCACAAGAATGAAAGCTTCTCAAAGGATTTTTGTCTGATGTTTAGAATAGGATCCAGCACATAGTAGATGCTCAATGAATATCTGTTGGTTGTTCAATGCAAACATAGTGTGTCATATGTCATTTCTAAATATTTCAATAAGAAGCCAATGAGTTTATAGGTTCTTGAATCTGTAAGGGATGGAAACTTTTGACATCTCAAGCTATTACCATAGTCAGCATTTCAGCAGTACTGCATCAAGCAATTGGCTCACTCTTTCTTTCTACAGGCTACCTGCACTGGACTGAGCATGTGATGGGATGGCAAGTCCCAGTGATGGACTTGTAGGAGATGCGGATCAAGAGAGAACTTCAGGATCTTTCAATTTCTGATTACATGTTGATATCTCTAAGTATGGCTGATTTTACCTTAAGAGAGCTGCAATAATTAAAAAAAAGAATATTTTTGTGTTATTATTCAAAAGTCATTCAAAAAACAGAATGTAAACTCCTGTGCCAGCCACTGTGCTAGATGACAGAGAAATAACAGTGAATAAGATAGACATGGTCTCAATATTTCAGTCTAGTGAGAGATATGGACAAAAAAAATCTGAGAATTAAACTACATTATAATTGGAGCTATGATGGAGGAAGCAGAGCAATCTGAGAGCATAAAAAGAGGATACAAAACACAGGAGGGGGCTTCCTTGGTGGCGCAGTGGTTGAGAGTCCGTCTGCCAATGCAGGGGACACGGGTTCGTGCCCCGGTCCGGGAAGATCCCACATGCCGTGGAGCGGCTGGGCCCGTGAGCCATGGCCGCTGAGCCTGCGCATCCGGAGCCTGTGCTCCGCAACGGTAGAGACCACAACAGTGAGAGGCCCGTGTACCGCAAAAAAAAAAAAAACCACAGGAGGGAGATAGGGAAGACTTCCTGGAAGAAGGCATGTCTAAGCAGACACATGAAAGAAGAATAGGAGTTCACCAACTGAACAGGAGAGGTAAGAAAATGCAAGGCAGGGAATTCCCTGGCAGTCCAGTGGTTAGGACTCTGTGCTTTCACTGCCGAGCGCCTGGGGATCAATCCCTGGTCAGGGAGCTAAGATCCCACAAGCCACGCAGTGCGGCCAGAAAAAGAAAATGAAAGAAAGAAAAATTACAAGGCAGAAGGAAGAGCATGAAGCAAAGCCAAGAGGCAAGAGAGAACAAGAAAGTGAATGTTCAGAATGACTGGAGCATAGAATATATGAAGATTGGGAGAGACAAA
The DNA here is from genome assembly GCF_011762595.2 of Tursiops truncatus. NCBI lineage: Eukaryota > Metazoa > Chordata > Mammalia > Artiodactyla > Delphinidae > Tursiops > Tursiops truncatus. Next base: position 31,632,873 of record NC_047035.1, on the reverse strand, counting down.
CCTAGAGCAGAACTCAGGGGCAAGATCACTGTAAACTACATCGAGGAATTGAGAGCAGTAGGATACTAAAGAAAGGTTCTAAGGAACCGAGTGACAAGGTCAGACTTGAACTTAGAAATTGGTTACTATAATCTAAGCCTGAAAAGAAGATGACCTCCACTAAAGAAGTAACAGTAAGAAATGAACTAAAATGATAGATGTGTAAGAGGTGGAATTGATAGGAATTGATGAAGAACCCAGGGTGAGGCAAGGCAAAATTCAAGATAGCTAGCTTGGCAGTTGGGTGAATGATTTACTGAAATAGGAAAGGAGGGAAAGCAGTTTGGAGAAAGGAGTAGAATAGGTGGGTTTTGTTTTCATTGTATTTCACGTGCCACTGAATTATCCAAGTGACTATGTCTACTGGGCAGATAAAACCAAGTAAAATCCATAAATCCCATATGTAAACGTAGGAGCTCTGGCAGCCATTGAGTATATAGTGGAATGCTGGGGCTGTGTCAAAAATATTAAAGGAAACAGGTATGATGGATACTTTTATTGTCCCATCATGAGCATGAGTTGATTTAATATTCTATTCTGGCTTCCTGCCCTTACTTGTTGAATAAAGACCTCTCAAAACCTTGTGTTTGGGACTTCCCTGGTGATCCAGTGGTTAAGACTCTGTGTTTCCACTGCAGGGGGCGCAGGTTTGATCCCTGGTCAGGGAACTAAGATCCAGCATGAAAAACAAAAAACAAAAAAACCCTGGTATTTGTTAAGAAGCAGATCCTATCTGTTAAACTATTCTAGATCATTTTCATTCCAGGCAGTTACCTGGGCTACATCTGAGACAGGTGACTCAAAGAGGGTGGTAATGAAGTCACATGGTTTTCTAGAAACAACACAAACAACAATTGATTTTTTAAGTGTTTGGAACAGGGTAATGCCTAAACACCCTTTATAGCTGTCAGTCTCATAACTCCCTCTTCTAATCCAAATTCATCATTGCAAAAACTTAGGTGTTCTCCTAGGGAAGAGCCCAGCCTAAACTAGAATGATGATATCCCTTGCCTGAATGTAAGTTAGGTTGGCCTCTATTGTTTAAAAAACATATTAGACCTTTGAATTCAAACTTTAGTGAGCTTGTTTCAACTCCAAACTCCTCTACATCCCCCCATTTTTAGAAAGCACTGAGATGGTTTTCTAGTTTGGCACCAAACTTCTCTATATTTCAGTTCATATCTCAGTTGCTCAGATATTGAGCTAATTACAGACAACGTTTTTTTTCATGTAAACCCCACAATGACCATAGAGAGAATACTGGGGTTTAGAGAGGTTTCCCAAGGTCATGGAGCCCACATTCTTTAGCTATGCTGGCTACCATTTTCTATCTATTATCTCAGTCTTGATGGTGACAATAACTACCACAAAAATAACTAACATGTATCAAGCATTTATTATGCCCTAGAAACTCAATGAAACACTTGACATGAATTTTGGCATTTAATCCTCTCAGCAGTTTTATAAAGTACTATTGTCTCCAATCTTAAGATGGGGACTCTGAAGCCTAGAGAAGTTGTCACTTGCTGAATGCACCCAAGTGATCAACGACAAAGCCAGGATTTGAACACAAAAGCTGGCTTCAGAGTCCTCACTGTAATCACTACAGTTCGGTCAGGGTAGCCTCTGAGGTCCCTCTCCCACTACCTAACCCCCGCTGCCACCTATTCAATGATTCAGTGATTTGTTCCTGTACCATGGAGCCTTATCACATTTTATTTCACATAAGTTACATCATTAAAATTATGGGTTTTGAATGGTTGTGTTGAGTTTATCTTGTTTAACAAGTTTTTGTCTAGCTTAAACACTATAAGTAGCTAAGGAAGAAGAAGCAGGTAGAGCCTGTCACAGGTTGGCCCAAGACCAAGCTGAGGCCAAGAGGTTTAATTTTCAGTCCTGAAGGTACAGGGAAAGGGCTGATTCTTGGCTTCCCACTCCACAGCTTGGGAGAGCCAAGTGCCTCCCCAGACAGCAGAAGTCACCTTTGCCAGCAGGAGTCTCTGCTTCACAAAGCAAATATTCTACTTGGCTCTTCTTTTGGCTCCAGAAACACGAGGCTGGCAGGACTACCTTCTCAGGGCTCAGGAGGAACTCCAGAGCCCAGATAAAACAACACTTCATCTTTCTCTGGCTTTTTCTTTTAACTGAAAGAGGATTGGTACCATAGGCAGCTATACTTTTATAAGATTTTTTTCAAAAAAATCCTGAGCATTGTGCTACCCAAAGTCTTCAAGCTAATGTGCAAGACTTGGAAATGAACCCTTGGCTTGCTATTTTGAACTTGCTCCCTAGCCGTCCGATAGTCCTCAACTCATATCATGATAGCCCTCATAATACCTTTGTACTGCTCTTCCAGCCCCACATTCGGGTCTATCCATTCTGATTCTTAATTCTTCACTAGACCTCGCCTCTTCTCCCACATAGCCAACTCAAAACAATAGTACCTTACCTTTTCAGCACAAAAGAGTACTTGGTGAATATAGAATAAATCTATCAGCTACAGTACAACTTGGTTGCTGGAAAATAGAAGTAAAGAAAAATTGGAAGGAGAGGAAAAGGAAAGAGGTAAAGAAAAAAAGGGGAATTGTTAATAAACTTTCTCTATGTGGTGTAATATATGCTTTCACATGTTTCTCTCTTAATATTAGCCATAAGCAGCCTCCTTAAATCCCACCAGTGAGCCTGAACTTTGATTTATCGAGAAAGTTCAGAGAGCCCTGGATTTCTGGTCTTAATAGGTCAGATATTTTACAACCCCAGTATAAGATTACCTGGTACATGTAAGAAACAGAAGTATAAATGAAGCTTCATTGTTCATCCTAATTCTTTTCCTCTGCCCTACCAACCTTTACAACCAAATACCTCCCTCGCAGGCCTACACCTCAGCTCTGAATTTACTGACAAAGCCTTTGCAGTCTGTGAGTGGGAGGGCTGAGGCACAGTGTAAGGAAAGGAAATAAATAATGATAAGCTTGGCTGGTGACAGATTGTTGCCACAGCAGCAGAATCTGCAAGAGTTTAGATGCAATTCTGCAGATCTGAAGAGATCTTGAGTATAAGAGAAGGGAAAGAAAATTTGGTCATCTTCAACAGCTCCTTACGAGCCCACACTTCACAGGTGGTGGTCACAAGGCAACAGACAGTCCCATAAAATCCAAACATTTGTGATGGTAAATAGTGTGATTTGAGTTGCATAAGAACAGTTACCTGCTCAGGAAAAGCTCTCTTCCTTGGCTTGAAATGTTCCATTCATTCATCAGACCTTGATAGTTTCCCAGTTCCAACATCACAAAACCAGGGCAACAATATTGTACCAGTCAGGTACTCAAATTTGAGTGATTTGAGTAGAAAAAATATTGATTAAAAGGCTATGGGGGGGGGGGGCTTCCCTGGTGGTGCAGTGGTTGAGAGTCCGCCTGCCGATGCAGGGGACACGGGTTCGTGCCCCGGTCCGGTAAGATCCCACATGCCGCGGAGCGGCTGGGCCCATGAGCCGTGGCCGCTGAGCCTGCACGTCCGGAGCCTGTGCTCCGCAACGGGAGAGGCCACAACAGTGAGACGCCGCGTACCGCAAAAAAAAAAAAAGGCTATGGGGGGAGAGAGTGATGTCAGCATGATGGTGGACTAAGAATCTTCAGGCCCTCCTTCCCCACGGAGACACCAAGTTAACAATACATGGACTAGACTACCTCTGTGAGAACTTTAGAGACCAGTCAAGAAGCCACAGCAGCCAGGTCATTGTAAAACCAAGAAGACCTTCCAAAAACAGGGGTAGGTAAATTTGCAGCATTTCGCAAACCCATGCCTGCCCTTCCTCTGTGCAGCATAGTGCTGAGCAACTGGGAGGAAATCTCTCAGACCAGAGCTCCCTCTTAATATGGAAACAAAAGAGTGGACCATGTGTCCAGCATTCTAGCTTGTCTGGGGGGGTGCCTGAGGGAAAGATTTCTATCTTGCCCGACTTGTACCAGAGTTTGGAAACTCTGAAAACGGAGGCAAGAAGCATGTTAGAGCTGCAGACCACAGGTAGACACCAGGGGGAGCAATAGATCAGAAAAAGTTTGAGATGTCCTAGAACTTGCAGTTGAGCTGATTGGTGAGCCCACAAAGACTGGGAGAGGTGATTATTTTTTCAAATCCCCAATCCTAGCTAAATATTATAAGGCACACAAAGAACATTGGAAACATGGGCCAATTAAGGGACCAAAATAAAACTCCAGAAACTGACTCTAAAGAAACACAGAACTATGAGCTGTGTGGTGAGGAATTTAACTGTCATAAATATGCTCAATGAGATAAAAGAGAACACAAATAGAAAACTAAATGAAATCAGGAAAATGATGCATAAGCAATGTGAGAATATCAAGAAAGAGATAGAAACTATAAAAAAGAACCAAACAGAAATTCTGGAGCTCAAAAAAACTAACGTATGGAAAAATTCATCAGAGAAGTTCAACATTAGACTTGATAAGGAAAAAGAAAGAATCAGGGAGCTTGAAGATAAGTCATTTGAAATCACTGAGTCAGAGGCACAAAAAGAAAAGAAAAAGAATGAAGAAAAGCAAAGAGAACGTAAGGTACTTATTGGACACTATCTAGAGGACTAATATACATACTAGGGATTCACAGAATAAGAGAGAGAAATGGCCTGAAATCTTACTTGAATAAATAATGGCAAAACTTCCCAAATCTGAGGACATAAATGGACATACAGATTCAAGGAGCTGAAAGAATTCAGCTAGGATAAATCCCAAAAAACCACACTGAGATACATTACAAGCAAATTGAAGTCAAAGATAAAGACAGAATCTTGAAAGCAGCAACAGAAGATGATTTATAACATACAAGAGCGCTTCCTTAAGATTACTAGTGGATTTCACAGTGGACACTTTGCAGGCCAGAACAGAGTGGCATCATATACTCAAAGTACTGAAAGAAAAAAAAAATCTGGCAACCAAGAATATCATACTCATTAAAACTGCCCCTCAAAAATTAAGGAGAAATTAAGACTTTCCCAGATAAACTAAAGCTGAGGAAGTTTAACCACTAGACCTGCTCTACAAGAATTATTAAAGAGTCCTTCAGTTATTTAAATTGATAACTGTCATTATCAGTTTAAAATAGAATGCTATCACCCTAAGATGTTTTATGTAATTGCAATGGTAACCACAGGAAAATATTATGTGAGGTACCTAGTCAAATTCATAAAAACTGAAAATGGAATGGTGGTTACCAGGGGCTGGGAGAAAGGGGAGGTGAATTGTTTGATGAGTATAGAGTTTCAGATTTACAAGATGAACAAGTTCTGGAGATCTGTTTCAGAACCATGTGAATATACTTAACGCATCTGAACAATACACTTAAAGAATGATTAAGATGGTAAATATTATGCTTTTTACCACAAGAGGAAAAAGACTATGAAGGTGAAGGGAAAGTTCCTGTTTAATGGGTATAGAGTTTCAGTTTTGCAAGATGAAAACAATTTGGGAATTGGATGGCCGTGGTGGTTGCCTAACAATATGCATGTACCTAATGCCATGATGTTATATGTATTTTACTCCAGCGCAGTTTTTTTTAAAAAGCACTGAATCCAAAATAACCAGTAAATGACCAATTCACTTCTTTCTAAATTGTGTTTTATTCTCTTTAGCATAGCGCCTTCACATCAATTACATAAATATTCAGCAAAATTTGCCAATAGAAACAAGCAAAATACGGCAAAAAAAAAAAAAAAATGCTATGGGGTAGCTCACAGAATTACCAGGGCAAGATCCAGGGCTATGTAGGCAAGAACAATGTCTCTAAATCATGCCACTAAATAAATCTGCAGTGTGTGCAGCATGCTACCAGAACCAGGTGCTGGATGCTGTAGCCTGCACCATTATCATCAGATTCTGTCACTGACAACACTTGTCAAAGCAATCCATGACTCCTCCACGCAGAAGGTTAAGACCCAATGGACCATAAGGTAGCTAATGACAGAATAATCTTATGGAAAACAATCTCCTATCAGCAGAGTAGCTTCAAAGTGATGTTCCAGGAACCAATGATATTTTAACATCTGAAAAGTGCATTGATAATACTTTCTAGTTTTAAAATTAGGAAGTTAAATTTACAGGAAAACAAAAAACCGAAAGAGCTTTGAGTTCTAAATTCCTTTCAACATCCTGAATTTCATGTGGCTTTTGTAATAAAAATGCATGCTTTTAGAGATTGGATAAAGATGGTGGAGTAGAAGGATGTGCTCACTCCCTCTTGCAAGAGCCCCGGAATCACAACTAACTGCTGAACAATCATCGACAGGAAGACACTGGAACTCACCAAAAAAGACACCCCACATCCAAAGACAAAGGAGAAGCCACAATGAGACGGTAGGAGGGGCACAATTACAATAAAATCAAATTCCGTAACTGCTGGGTGGATGACTCACAAACTGGAGAACACTTTTACCACAGAAGTCCACCCACTGGAGTGAAGGTTCTGAGCACCATGTCAGGCTTCCCAACCTGGGGGTCCGGCAACAGGAGGAAGAATTCCTAGAGAATCAGACTTTGAAGCCTAGCGGGATTTGGTTGCAGGACTTCGACAGGACTGGGGGAAACAGATACTCCACTCTTGGAGGGCACACACAAAGTAGTGTGCACATCGGGACCCAGGGGAAGGCGCAGTGACCCCATAGGAGACTGAACCAGACCTACCTGCTAGTGTTGGAGGGTCTCCTGCAGAGGCGGGTAGGGGTGGCTGTGTCTCACCGTGAGGACAAGGACACTGGCAGCAGAAGTTCTGGGAAGTACACCTTGGCATGAGCCCTCCCAGAGTCTACCATTAGCCCCACCAAAGAGCCAGGTAGTCTTCAGTGTTGGGTCGCCTCAGGCCAAACAACCAACAGGGAGGGAACCCAGCCCCACCCATCAGCAGAAAAGCGGATTAAAGTTTTACTGAGCTCGGCCCACCAGAGCAACAGCCAGGTCTACCCACCACCAGTCCCTCCCATCAGGAAACTTGCACAAGCCTCTTAGATAGCCTCATCCACCAGAGGGCAGACAGCAGAAGCAAGAAGAATTACAATCCTGCAGCCTGTGGAACAAAAACCACATTCACAGAATGATAGACAAGATGAAAAGGCAGAGGGCTATGTACCAGTTGAAGGAAAAAGAAAACACCCCAGAAAAACAACTAAATGAAGTGGAGGTAGGCAAACTTCCAGAGAAAGAATTCAGAATAATGATAGTGAAGATGATCCAGGACCTCGGAAAAAGAATGAAGGCAAAGATCGAGAAGATGCAAGAAATGTTTAACAAAGACCTAGAAGAATTAAAGAACAAACAAACAGAGATGAACAATACAATAACTGAAATGAAAACTACACTAGAAGGAATCAATAGCAGAATAACTGAGGCAGAAGAACGGATAAGTGACCTGGAAGAAAGAATGGTGGAATTCACTGTGGCGGAACAGAATAAAGAAAAAAGAATGAAAAGAAATGAAGAGAACATAAGAGACCTCTGGGGCAACATTAATCGCAACAACATTTGCATTATAGGGGTCCCAGAAGGAGAAGAGAGAGAGAAAGGACCCGAGAAAATATTTGAAGAGATTATAGTGGAAAACTTCCCTAACATGGAAATGGAAATAGTCACCCAAGTGCAGGAAGCACAGAGAGTCACATAAAGGATAAACCCAAGGAGAAACACACCGAGAAACATAGAAATCAAATTGGAAAAAATTATAAAGACAAAGAAAAATTATTGAAAGCAGCAAGGGAAAAATGACAAATAACACCCAAGGGAACTCCCATAAGGTTAACAGTTGTTTTCTCAGCAGAAACTCTACAAACCAGAAGGGAGTGGCATGACATATTTAAAGTGATGAAAGGGAAGAACCTACAACCAAGATTACTCTAACCAGTAAGGATCTCACTCAGATTCGGTGGAGAAATCAAAAGCTTTACAGACAGGCAAAAGCTAAGAGGATTCAGCACCACCAAATCAGCTCTACAACAAACGCTAAACAAACTTCTCTAAGTGGGAAACATAAGAGAAGAAAAAGACCTACAAAAACAAACCCAAAACAATTAAGAAAATGATCAGAGGAACATACATATCGATAATAACTTAAATATGAATGGATTAAATGCTCCAACCAAAAGACACAGGCTCGCTGAATGGATACAAAAACAAGACCCATATATATGCTGTCTACAAGAGATCCACTTCAACCTTAGGGACACATACAGACTGAAAGTGAGGGGATGGAAAAAGATATTCCATGCAAATGGAAATCAAAAGAAAGCTGGAGTAGCAATACTCATATCAGATAAAATAGACTTTAAAATAAAGAATGTGACAAGAGACAAGGAGGGACACTACATAATGATCAAGGGATCAATCCAAGAAGAAGATATAACAATTATAAATATATATGCACCCAACATACGAGCACTTCAATACATAAGGCGACTGCTAACAGCTATAAAAGAGGAAATCGACAGGAACACAATAATAGTGGGGGACTTTAACACATCACTTACATGAATGGACAGATCATTCAAACAGAAAATTAATAAGGAAACAGAAGCTTTCAATGACACGATAGACCGGAGAGATTTAATTGATATTTATAGGACATTCCATCCAAAAACAGCAGATTACACTTGCTTCTCAAGTGCGCACAGAACTTTCTCCAGGATAGATCACATCTTGGGTCACAAACCAAGCCTCAGTAAATTTAAGAAAATTGAAATCATATCAAGCATCTTTTCTGACCACAACACTATGAGATTAGAAATGAATTACGGGGAAAAAACGTAAAATGCACAAAACACATGGAGGTTAAAAAATATGTTACTAAATAAACAAGAGATCACTGAAGAAATCAAAGAGGAAATCAAAAAATACCTAGAGACAAATGACAAATAAAACACGATGATCCAAAACCTATGGATGCAGCAAAAGCAGTTCTAAGAGGGAAGTTTAGAGTAATACAAGCCTACCTCAAGAAACAAGAAAAATCTCAAATAAACAATCTAACCTTACACCTAAAAGAACTAGAGAAAGAAGAACAAACAAAACCCAAAGTTAGCAGAAGGAAAGAAATCATAAAGATCAGAGCAGAAATTAATGAAATAGAAACAAAGAAAACAATGGCAAAGATCACTAAAACTAAAAGCTGGTTCTTTGAGAAGATAAACAAAATTGATAAGCCATTAGCCAGACTCATCAAGAAAAAGAGGGAGAGGACTCAAATCAATAAAATTAGAAATGAAAAAGGAGAAGTTACAACAGACACTGTACAAATACAAAGCATCCTAAGAGACTACTACAAACAACTCTATGCCAATAAAATGGACAACCTGGAAGAAATGGACAAATTCTTAGAAAGGTATAAACTTCCAAGACTGAACCAGGAAGGAATAGAAAATATGAACAGACAAATGACAAGTAATGAAATTAACTGTGATTAAAATTCTTCCAACAAACAGAAGTCCAGGACCAGATGGCTTCACAGTGAATTCTATGAAACATTTAGAGAAGAGCTAACACTCATCCCTCTCAAACTCTTCCAAAACATTGCAGAGGAAGGAACACTCCCAAACTCATTCTATGAGGCCACCATCACCCTGATTCCAAAACCAGATAAAAATACTACAAAAAAGAAAATTACAGACCAATATCACTGATGAATATAGACGCAAAAATCCTCAACAAACTACTAGCAATCAGAATCCAACAACACATCCAATCGTACACCATCATCAAGTGGGATTTATCCCGGGGATGCAAGGTTTCTTCAATATATGCAAATCAATCAATGTGATACACCATATTATCAAATTGAAGAATAAAAACCATATGATCATCTCAATAGATGCAGAAAAAGCTTTTGACAAAATTCAACACCCATTCATGATAAAAACTCTCCAGAAAGTGGGCATAGAAGGAACCTACCTCAACATAATAAAGGTCATATACGACAAACCCACAGCGAACATCATTCTCAGCGGTGAAAAACTGAAAGCATTTCCTCTAAAATCAGGGACAAGACAAGGATGTCCACTCTCACCACTATTATTCAACATAGTTTTGGAAGTCCTAGCCATGGCAATCAGAGAAGAAAAAGAAATAAAAGGAATACAAACTGGAAAAGAAGAAGTAAAACTCTCACTGTTTGCAGATGACATGATACTATACACAGAAAATCCTAAAGAAGCCACCAGAAAACTACTAGAGCTAATCAATGAATTTGGTAAAGTTGCAAGATACAAAATTAATGCACAGAAATCTCTTGCATTCCTATACACTAATGATGAAGAATCTGAAAGAGAAATTAAGGAAACATTCCCATTTACCATTGCAACAAAAACAATAAAATACCTAGGAATAAACCTACCTAGGGAGACAAAAGACCTGTATGCAGAAAACTGTAAGACACTGATGAAAGAAATTAAAGATGATATCAACAGATGGAGAGATATACCATGTTCTTGGATTGGAAGAATCAATATTGTGAAAATGACTATACTACCCAAAGCAATCTACAGGTTCAGTGCAATCCCTATCAAATTACCAATGGCATTTTTTACAGAACTAGAACAAATAATCTTAAAATTTGTAATGGAGACAAAAAAAACCCCGAATAGCCAAAGCAGTCTTGAGGGAAAAAAGTGGAGCTGGAGGAATCAGACTCCCTGACTTCAGACTATACTACAAAGCTACAGTAATCAAGACAATATGGTACTGGCACAAAAACAGAAATATAGATCAGTGGAACAAGGTAGAAAGTCCAGAGATAAACCCACGCACCTATGGTCAACTAATCTATGACAAAGGAGGCAAGGATATACAATGGAGAAAAGACAGTCTCTTCAACAAGTGATGCTGGGAAAACTGGACACCTACATGTAAAAGAATGAACTTAGAACACTCCCTAACACTATACACAAAAATAAACTCAAAATGGATTCGAGACCTAAATGTAAGACTGGACACTATAAAACTCTTAGAGGAAAACATAGGAAGAACACTCTTTGACATAAATCACAGCAAGATCTTTTTTGATCCACCTTCTAGAGTAATGGAAATAAAAACAAAAATAAGCAAATGGGACCTAATGAAACTTAAAAGCTTTTGCAAAGCAAAGGAAACTACAAACAAGATGAAAAGACAACCCTCAGAATGGGAAAAAACATTTGCAAACCAATCAACAGACAAAGGATTAATTTCCAAAATATAAAAACAGCTCATACAGCTCAATACAACCCAATCCAAAAATGGGCAGAAGACCTAAATAGACATTTCTCCCAAGAAGACATACAGATGGCCAAGGAGCACATGGAAAGCTGCTCAACATCACTAACTATTAGAGAAAGGTAAATCTAAACTACACTGAGGTATCGCCTCATACCAGTTAGAATGGGCATCATCAGAAAATCTACAAACAACAAATGCTGGAGAGGGTGTGGAGAAAAGCCGACCCTCTTGCACTGTTGGTGGGAATGTAAATTGATACAGCCACTATGGAGAACAGTATGGAGGTTCCTTCAAAATCTGAAAATAGAATTACCATATGATCCAGCAATCCCACTACTGGGCATATACCCAGAGAAAACCATAATTCAAAAAGACACATGCACCCCAATGTTCCTTGCAGCACTATTTACAATAGCCAGGTCATGGAAGCAACCTAAATGCCCATTGACAGATGAATGGATAAAGAAGATGTGGTACATATATACAATGGAATATTACTCAGCTATAAGAAAGGAATGAAATTGCGTCATTTGTAGAGACGTGGATGAATGTAGAGACTGTGATACAGAGTGAAGTAAGTCAGAAAGAGAAAAACAAATATCGTATATTAATGCCTATATGTGGAACCTAGAAAAATGGTACAGATGAACCGGTTTGCAGGGCAGAAATTGAGACACAGATGTAGAGAACAAACGTATGGACACCAAGTGGGTGAAAGCGGCCGGTGTGCGGGAGGGGGTGGTGGTGGTGTGATGAATTGGGAGATTGGGATTGACATATATACAGTAATATGTATAAAATGGATAACTAATAAGAACCTCCTGTATAATAAATAAATAAACAAACAAACATAATGGTGCTGACATGGGAAAAAATGCATGCTTTTATACATATTATGAGCAATGGTCAGCTTATCTCATTTTATTTTTCTTTTGATAGTACACAAATTCCCCTTTAGCTCTAGCAAATAGATAGGTACAATAAAAAAACAAATACCTATTTCTCTCTTGACGTAGCCAGGCTCCAAAGACGTTCTCCCAATATTCCCTACCCCCTAGTATTTACAACCTGTGTAGTCCCCTACCACTTTGTACCCGGATTAGTCTGTGTGACCAATAGACTATGGCAGAAAGTATGATAAGTCACTTCTGAGATTAGGTTTTAAAAGACTATGGATCTCTTACAACTCTCACCTAGGCAGAAGCCAGGTAGCATGTCATGAGGACATTCAAGAAGCCTATGAAGAAACCTACCTAGAGAAGAACTAAGATGTCCAACCAAAGGGTAGCAATGGACGTGCACCTCCCAGCATTGATGTGAGTGAGTTCGGGACTGGAATCTCCTCCCGTAGAGCCTTCAGATAACTTCAGTGCTGGCCATCAGCTTGACTGGAACTTTCTGAGAGACCTTGAGCCAGAATCACCTAACTAAGATGCTCCCACAGAAATTGTGGGACTGTTTAAGAACAGTAAATTATATTTTAAGCTGCTAAATTTTGAGATAATTTGTTACTCAGCTTTGGATAACTGATACATCTCTCCAGCAATTCTGTAGGGGAAAAAAGTTATGGGTTTGTGTTTCAGAAAAGGCTGTTAAAATGTTAAATGACTCCCGATGCACACATAAAATTATGAGGCACAGAACAAAGAGAAAAAATCCATATACGCACAACCTCACATACCAACAGCAGAGCAGGTCTCAGCGTTTGGCTGAATAGGCTGCTGCCAAGCAGATAGAATTTGAGAGTAAAAAGGTTGTGATTAGCTCCAAATAGCTTGCCCTATTAATGTGAAATTTTACCAGTAAAGACAAATTTCGTTGGGTCTTTTTAAAAACAGTTTTTTTCTATTTCTTTCTTTCTTTTATTTATTTATTTATTTTTGCTGTGTTGGGTCTTCATTGCTGCATGCAAATTCTTAACCGCTGCGCCACCAGGGAAGCCCTCGTTGGGTCTTATAGTATCAGGACTACAAGTCTGGGACCCTTAAAGACGGCATCAGGTCTTTAAGGGTCTCCTGAAAGGCATAACATCTTAAAACAATATTTATAATAGGGTCATGACAGAAAACAATATCTAACTCTAATAATGGTTCATCTGAAAAGACTTTTAATACTGAGATTACTTACAAAAGTGTGGGCACGGTTACTGGCACCAAGAAAGAATGTTGGAGCATCCAGAGACCATAGGAGAGGCAAGATATTTGGGCAAAAGGTAGGAATTGTGTTATCAGAGTCCACTGACAGGTGGACCCAAGGAGGAGGGGGCACTCCATCATAACTACCACAATGTCAGGACATGGTCACCCCCAAAACCATGGTTCCCCAGGGAGAGAGAAAGTGGGAAAGAAATTTATTCATCTCTGTCTTCCCCCATCCTCCAGTCTCATGTTGGGGCTTTCCTTTGGGCAAAGCTGACTGGCAGCAAGAGGGCAAAGGAGCCCAGCTGGTGCAGGGGTCAGTCTCCCAGGGCAAAGCCAGACAGAAGAGGACAGAGAATGGATGGTGAGGCATGGCACTGTATTAGAGAATTTCTAGATTCTTAAAGAATTTTAAGGTCATCTAAGACAGTCCACCAGGCAGTCTGTGTAAATCCTATTTACTTCACCTCCAGCAGATGTACCAAAACCTCCAATGGTAGCAAAAAGCATGGCCTCTGGATTCAGGCAGGCCTGCTCCCCACTGCCAAGTTGTGTGACCTTGGGCAAATGACCTAACCTCTGAAAACTCAGGTTTCTTCTTTGTAATGCAAGCATCCTAATAACAACCTCACTGGGTTGTGGTGAAATTAAATAATAAACACAAAGGTGAGGAGACTGGGCTGTTCCCTGACAGGGAGCTGTTGACCTAGTTAAGCGTGAAAAATTTGATTACCAGATTCACAGTGCTACCCGACTTCCAAACTAGTTGAGTGGTTCATAAAGCCATCTTCGTTTCTACTTAAACACCCATCAGCTGATGCCTGGTAAAAGCATTCTGATACATCCATATAAACAAATACTGTATAGGTATATTTTTAAATGTGGTAGTTCTCTATATACTGAAGTACAATGGTTTTCAAGATAATACTTATAATTTAAGATAGATATGGAGATAGATAGGTAGATAGGTAGGTAGATAGATGGATAGGTAACCTCTGGAGCGATTCACAAGAAACAAGGAACAGTGGTTCCATTAGGAAGGATTTGGGAAGACTGAGCCCAGCGGTAGAAGGACATTTTGATTTTTATTATATAATCTTGATACCTAAAGTCTTTTGAGTTATATTCTTCTGTTTATTCCATTTTTTCCACAACCATTACAAAACTACAAAAAAAAAAAAATAAGACACTATCCCTACTTTCCAGTAGCTCCAGTCTAGTTGACAAAAAAGCAAGTAGATAACCATTATGCAGTGTAATAAGTGTGGCCTATCTGATTTTCCTTATTTAAAACTTGAAGACACACACACACACACACACACACACACACACACACACACACACCCCAATTGCCCCTTAAACTCCCTTTTTTTCATTGTACTCATCACATTCTAACATCTTATATAATTTATTTATTTATGATATTTATTGTCAGTCTCCCTCCATTCTATGAATGTGAAAATTTTTGCCTGTTTTGTTCATTGATAGATCTCCAATGCCTGAAATGGTAAATTTTTTCAATGGGTGTTTGTTGAACTAATGTTGAATGAATAAATGTTATGTAATATAAAATTATGAAAAAGGAGCTATCAGAACACAGCAGAAGGAACACAAAATATGTACATGGAGGTCAGTAAGGCTTCACAGTAGAAGTGACATTTGTGCTGTCTTGAAGCAAATCTGAGTGACTTTGCCTGAAAGGCCTAATGCTCTAAGAGCAAGTAAATGAGAAATACAGAAAGATGAAACACACAGGGAACTGGAAGTCCAAAGGTATAAAGATATGACAGAATGACATGTATGAAAAACTGAACATATGGCAACAAGTATGGGTTGCTGTTAATTGTTTATGATGGTGGGATGATGGGTTCTTGAAGATTTGTTACATTGCTATTTCTTCTATGTATGTTCAAATTTTTTCCATAACACAAAGTTAAGAATAAATGGGGGCTTCCCTGGTGGCGCAGTGGTTGAGAGTCCGCCTGCCGATGCAGGGGACATGGGTTCACGCCCCGGTCCGGAAGGATCCCACATGCCGCGGAGTGGTTGGGCCCGTGAGCCATGGCCGCTGAGCCTGCACGTCCGGAGCCTGTGCTCCGCAACGAGAGAGACCACGACAGTGAGAGGCCCGCGTACCGCAAAAAAAAAAAAAAAGAATAAACGAATAAGGGGCTTCCCTGGTGGTCCAGTGGTAAAGACTCCGCTCTCCCACTGGAGGAGGAACGGGTTCAATCCCTGGTCGGGGAACTAAGAGCCCTCAAAGATCCCGCATGCCGCAGGTTGCGGCTAAAATAAATAAATAAAGTTTTAAAAGAATAAACCTTTGTATAAAAAAAAAGAATAAATGAATAAGTAAACCACTTTTGAAGAGTGTAAAAGAACTTTAAAAAATGTTTTCTAGGCAGGGGGACATGGCTGTGGTTACCAGCCACAAGTAACAGCAGCCAAACTAGGGTGGCAGTAGGTAGTAGGTGAAAAGGGTAAATACCAGAGAAGGAACATATAAGTCCATAGTTTTTCAGTTGTAAATGACAACTCAAACAAGCTCAAGTGTAAAGGGGAATCATGATTGGTTCACATGCTAGGAAGTCCAAGGAAGTATCTGGGCATTAAAAACTGCAGGATCTAAGAACTTAATGGATACCACTAGAGCTTTGTCTCTCCCTCATATCCTTTTTATCTCTGTTCAACTTCGGTTTTCAGATAGGCCTTCCCTAGGTGGTAAGCAAGATGGCCATCGATAGCCCCCACTTCAAATCCTCCCAACTTAAAAAACCACTCTCTCCCAGTGTCCGTATATATCTCTCAGGGAAAATTCTGATTCTCTACTTGGGTCACGTGCTCCTCCCTGACCAAACACTACAGGGTAGAGAGATGGTACGGAATGATTGGCCAAGCCTAGAATAGGCACTAGCAGAAGAAGATGGAGGCTCAGACACTCTTTTTGGTGTTCTGAGCACCCAATTCCAGTGTAGGGGCGGGGGAGTTCCACCCGACACCAACAAGCAATACTTCAGACACCAGCTGCGTGTCCTACAATTAACCTCAATTCTGACACTGTCTACCCAAAGATAGCATCAGACTCCACAGGTCCTACAAGACTGCCACACCTGCTCCTACTTCAGATGCCAGTCGTAAGTCCAGGTTGTTACCTGTACTTCTGACCAACAAGCTGTAAATCAGAGGTTTCCATGATTCCCCCCCACCCCGCCCCTCATGTTTGATAAACGTGCTAGAGAGGCTCACAGAACTCAGGAAATCCATTTACTCACTAGATTACCGACTTAGTATAAAAGGATACAACTCAGGAACATCCAAATAGTAGAGATGCATAGGGCAGGATATGTGGGAAGTGGCACGGAGCTTCCATGCTCTCTCCAGGCATCCCGTTCTCCCCAAATCTCCATGTGTTCAGCAACCTGAAAGCTCTCTGAATTGTGTCCTTTTGGTTTTCTTATGGAGGCCTCATTACATAGGCATGATTGATTAAATAATTGATCATTGGTGATTGGACTCCAGCTGCAACTCCTCCCCCCTTCCCCAGAAGTTGGATGTCCAAGGACTGAAAATTCCAGTCCTCTAATCACATGGTTGACTCCACTAGCAACCAGCCTCCAGCCTTAGGTGAGTTCCAAAATCATCTCATCAGCAAAAAGAAAAGACACCTTCGTTGCTCTCATTATTCAGGAAATTCCAAGGGTTTTAGGAGCTCTGTGCCAGAAACAGAGATGAAGATCAATTATATATTCCTTATTATAAATCATAATATCTAGACTTCCCTGGAGGTGCAGTGGTTGAGAATCCACTTGCCAATGCAGGCGACATAGGTTCGATCTCTGGTCCGGGAAGATCCCACATGCCGTGGAGCAACTAAACCCATGCGCCAGAACTGCTGAGCCTCTGTGCCACACTACTGAAGTCCACACCCTAGAGCCCATGTGCTGCCACTACTGAGCCCACACACCACAACTACTGAAGCTCACTCACTCTAAGACCCGTGTGCCACAACTACTGAGCCTGTGTGCTGCAACTACTGAAGCCCACGCACCTAGAGCCCGTGCTCTGCAACAAGAGAAGCCACTGCAATGAGAAGCCTGCACACCACAATGAAAAGTAGCCCCTGCTCACCGCACCTAGAGAAAGCCCGCGCACAGCAACGAAGACCCAACGCAGCCAAAAATAATAAAAAATAAAACAATAAAAAATGAATCATAATATAGACACCATGATTGACAGCTCAACCAGGACCACATGGAATAGGGGAAGGAAGAATCCCTTAAGGAAGACAGGGTAGCAGATCCAAATAACTGACATCATAGCCCCCATGGAGGGCTACAATTGATATTGGAGATGGGAAGACTGGGGGGTGCAGAGTGGACTGAGTAGCAGGAGAGTGTAAGGATAGAGAGAGAGGGTTTATTTTTCTAAATAAGACCAGACTGAACCAGGTTCTGGAATGATAGAGAAATTTTTGTTGGGGTGGGGGTGGGGGTATGAAAATATGAAACTCACATTAGCCTCATATGGTTAATGTTACATCTGGGGATGAGATAGTTAAAAATCTCCCACTTGTCCATAGAGGGATTTTTGAAGGTTGAATATGGATTAAAAACTGGTGATGGAAATGCTGTAATTTTCTCAGGTAAATTGTGAAATTGAGTGTCATTAGAAAAACATCCCGAAAATAGCATTGGTTTTGTTGGCATGTGACCAAACCCTGAACAGCTTAGATTAGTATAAAAGAGATTCAAATATATGTCTTTCACATATGCTTAAGAAACTGAGCTGAAGGAAGAGAAAAAAGCAGCACATGCCATCTGTTTAGGAGGTAAGAAAGCTCCGGAGAGAGTTTGGAAAGAAAGGGAGGCTTCAGTCTTCTAAGACCTGTAGGCAGTGAGAAAGGCAGAGACGCAAAGAAACAGAAACAAGGTCAGGACCAAGGGCACATACAGAGCCTGAGGCCCGTAAAGCCAGCAGGAGCACTGTGCCTTCTGCTGTGTACCACACCAAATTCTTCCCATCGAAATAATCCACATACACCTCTAAGAAATCCTGCAACGTGTCTCAGCGGCAATGAGCTATTACCATTAGTGGTATGATCGATCATGCATAGGACTCATTGACCTATGCCCCGTGCTTGCCTGTTAGGAATGAAGGAAGAGGTTTTGATGACATTGGGCCAAAGAATCAATGAAACCAACCGTGTAGTAGAAACCTACTATGGCTCAACCATTGTTCTCCCCTGTGAGGTTCATGAGCAAGCAATACATTCAAGAATCATCTATAGATGAGAAGTCAAAATATTACTTTATTTCCACCTGAATAGGTGCCCAATTTCTTAGTGCAGGGTTCTCCTGTAAAAACAAGATTGGAGAAAAAGTAAAGGCCAATAGTAAAGGCCTACATGAATGCTTCCCTCCCCATTACACACCAAAATCTCACCCTCTGTCCTGCCATACTGGGCCAGAAAGAGAAGCAATAAAAAGTATGGTTGGCTATGCATTTGAGGAAGAGAAAACAAGACGGCGAGATCCCAAGAGGAGGCTCTAGCTCAGCTTACCTATTCCTGCTGCACGAAATAGAAGAGGAAACTGCATGGAGGTTCAGAACCCTGCCCTTGTGAAATGTGGACCAATTAATTTCCTGGAATCTGCCCAATCTAATGAACAAGTCTTCTCTGGGAGAAAGCAAAGACCAGGAGAGAAGGGGAGAGATGGAATGTCCCTTTCCTTTAAATACTTTCTCCCCAAAATGTGGGCCATGGACCAGCAGTATCATCATCTACTGGTAGTTTGTTAAAAACACACATTCTTGGGCCCCACCCTAAATTAGTAGAATCAGGGAATTGCTTTTTTTTTTTTTTTTTTTGAGGTACGCGGGCCTCTCACTGTTGTGGCCTCTCCCGTTGCGGAGCACAGGCTCCGGACGCGCAGGCTCAGCGGCCATGGCTCACGGGCCCAGCCGCTCCGCGGCATGTGGGATCTTCCTGGACCGGGGCACGAACCCGTGTCCCCTGCATCGGCAGGCGGACTCTTAACCACTGCGCCACCAGGGAAGCCCAGGGAATTGCTCTTTAATAAGATCTCCTGTGGAGTCACATGCATGTTAAAGTTTGAGAAGCACTGAGTTTGTGAATCCTAAATCCATGCCCAAATTGTCTGTCGTTTGGATCTTCACTCGCTGAAATAGTGCTCTGCATATAGTCAATAGTTAATGAAAAGATGTTTGAGAAATTCCCTTTGGCACCTAATTAATTCCATTTGAAGGGAGGAGGCCATTTCTGAGAAACCAGCACACACTTACCAATGAGTGGCTTAGACAGAGACAGAAGCATACTAGAAACAAGCAAACAAAACTGTTCTAGACATACACACACGGCTCTGCAGTGTGGGACAGATGGGCATAGTCAGTTTCCTCTCACACCATCCCCCCCGCCCATAATATTCCCTCCCTTCCTCACTCATGCTCTCCTTCATCCAAGCTAGTCTGAAGCTCTTATGTTGAGCTCTGTTTCCTACACAGGATAGTACCACGTGTGTTACGTGTCTTTTGCAGCTCTGTCCTCAAACCCAACATTGAAGAATGAGACACTGTACCATTAAGCCAGGACACAGAAGGAAAACAAAAAGCAATTGGGCACATCAGTACTTCTCACATTTAAATACTGTGACCATCACGACCCAATTCACATCTTATCTCTGACCGTAGCCAAATCCCAGGCCTGGATGTTCATCTGATATTTGCTTTCAGTGGCTCTTCCTACCTAAGTAGGAAGGTAACAATAAAAATTCAGAGCACCCAACTCCCAGTTTCTTCTCTTTGCTCTACCTGACACGATACCCTAAAGTGAAAAGGGCCAGGGGTTGGCAAATGTGGACTGAGTCTGCCGTAACATTATTATGTAATCCAATAACGATAAGATTTAATGAGTCATAATTAAAGTCATAATGTGCTGAGCACTTACAATGTACTTCACAACAACTCTGTGAAGTAAGTAGTAACCCCGTTTAATGAGTGAGGAAATTTGAAGTTGTCAGAAGTTGAATAACTTGCTCAGGAAGCAGCGAAGTTAGAATTCCAACCCACACCTGTCTAAGTCCAAAGCCTCTTAACCACTGAACTAGTATGATCTCTCACTGATCAGAAACTACTCTAAACTCACTGCGTGAGTAGAAAATCATTTTCCGGTTCTGAAGAACCTAGGGGCAGGACAGGAATAAAGATGCAGACATAGAGAATGGACTTGAGGACATGGGGGGGGGGGGCAGGGTAAGCTGGGATGAAGTGAGAGAGTGGCACGGACATATATACACTACCAAATGTAGAATAGATAGCTAGTGGGAAGCAGCCGCATGGCACAGGAAGATCAGCTCGGTGCTTTGTGTCTACCTAGAGGGGTGGGATAAGGAGGGTGGGAGGGAGACGCAAGAGGGAGGAGATATGGGGATATATGTATATGTATAGCTGATTCACCATGTTATACAGCAGAAACTAACACACCATTGTAAAGCAATTATACTCCAATAAAGATGTTAAAAAAAAAAAACATTTTCCTTCTCTGGGGCTATGAGGAGGATTAGATGAGAATAAAGATGTTCAAGCACTTAGAAAAGTAAGGTGCTGTAACACATAAGGTACAATTTAGTACATTAAGGCTGTGTCCAAATAAAAACCCTCAGTACCATACAAATGGTAAGTACACCTGTGAAAAGTGTTCACCCTTGAAATTAGAGATATCCCAGTTTGTTCGATACACAGTTCTTATTTATCAAATTAGAAAATATTTTTAAAAATTTAATCCTCCATGGTGGCAAGGATGTTGGGAAACTAGTACGTTGCTGGTGGGAGGTCAAGTTAATACAACCTTTCTAAAAAGCAGATTGAAAGTATGTTCCAAGACATTTTTAGACATTAGCATAATTTCTTGCAAGGAAAAACAAATTAGGACAAAAATTTAAGTATAAATATAGTTAGTTAAGAGCATAGATACTGAGACCAGATTGCCTGGATTTAAATCCCAGCTCTACTTCTTATTAGCATTGTGACCTTGGGCAAGTCTCTGTGACCTGGTGTCCAAAATAGGGATAATAATAGCACCTATTTCACTGGATTGTTATGATATAAGTGGTATCTATTATTTGTATTATCTCAGTGTTTTTTGTAATACCGAACAATTGGAATCAATCTATCTGACCACAGAAAAATGATTAAGTACGCTATGCTGTAGACACAAAGGGAATATTATGAAGTCATTAAAAATAAGGCTTTAAAAGACTATTTAATCACATTTAATGTAAAGTAAAAAGAGCAGGAAACTGTATATATCGTCCCATACCACTCATGTTCATTAAAAGAGCACTTTGTACAGATACAGATGTATAGAAAACAACCAGTAGGAATTACATCAAAATATTAACAAAGAATATATCTGGGTGACAGTGTAGGGTTGGGGGTTTCTTTATACGTTTCTGTACTTTGCAAATCCTCCAGAGCAGTGTTTTTCACACTCTTCACAGGCATATGAATCACCTGGTAATCTTGTTAAAATGCAGATTCTGGATCAGTAGGTCTGGGATTTTGCAGATTCTCCACCTTTAACAGGTTCCCGGGCGATGCTGGTGCTACAGGCCCAAGGTCTCCACTTTGAGTAGCAAGGTTTTGGAGCAGGGGTCCTCAAACGTGAGTGTGCATCTGAACCAAGTGGGGGTGGGTGGATCCCATGCCTAGAGTTTCTGATTTTAGTAGGTCTGGAGTGGGACCCTAGAAACTGCATTTCTGTTTTGCAGGTGATCCTGATGCTGCAGGTCTGGAAACCATGCTTCAAAAACCACTGCTGTAGACTATATATACATATACTTTTTTCTCAGCATCATAAAGGAGGGGGGAGCACTAAAAAACAGGCCAGCCTTCTCCACTGTTTACAAAATCAAATGCAAACGCTTCATCCAAATGCCTCCATAATCTAACCTGATCATTTCCAGTTACTTTTGTTTAGGCCATAAAAATCACACCACTAGTGCCCTAAACACACCCAAGATTCCGAACATCATGCCCTCTGCTGTTTCCTCACTCTGGTTGAGATGTCATTTCCTTCTATCTCCTCATGCCCAGATCTTACCCATCTGTCAAGGCCTTCGAAGGCCATTTCCGGTACAAAGCTTCCCTTCCTTGGGGCTCCACGGGACTTTCTGTTCCTCCCTGATGACACTTACCAATCTCTACCTGGCAGAGTGACTCTGCCGGTGGGTGGTGTATCTCCCCCAGTAGACTGGGAGTTAGTTAATGGTGAGCAGGGCATCCCTTCCTTGACTATCTTTGTCTGCCCCCTGACTTCAGCAAATCCCCAGTAGACAGCCGCCGCTCAGGGCAGGCTGAAAGAATGAATGAACGAAGGGATGGAACCTCCCGAAGCAGGGCAGAACTGTCCTGGAAATGGAAATTCGAATGCACGCCCAGCCTTGATGACCGACAGTAACAGGTGTTTTCCATCTCTGATGTCTGATTCATTCTGCACAACTGCCTGCACACCCAGGCTTCGACACACGGCGGCTCCTGGAATCCAGCGCCCTACACGCTGAAGTGCCCACTGTGTTCTGGGCGCCTGGGCAGCCACACACGGAGACACACCTCAGCGACAACCTGCATCCACAAAAAAAAGAGGCCCTGCCACCTTAAAAATATTAACGCCTCACTGCAAAGAACACGCGCGCGCGCGCACACACACACACACACAGACCCCCTCCCCCGTGTGCCTCTTTCAGACTAGGCGCGTCTCCGAGGGCTGGATTGAATGGGAAAGAAAGGGCCAGTCTTTGTCATTAATCCTCCCCTCCTTCAGGCGAGCCAAGCTTCTTCCGGGTCAGCGACAATCACCGCCAACCCCAGCAGGCCCTCGGTCCCCCTCACCGCTAGCCCCGGAGCGCGCGAGGGCCAGGTCGCCACCGCCCACAGGTTGAGGGAGGGGAGGAGGGCGAGGAGGAGAGCGGGCGGCGCGGGAGGAGGGGAGGGAGGGAGGGAGGGAGGAGGGAAGGAGGGGAAGGCAATCCGAGGAGGAGGAGGAGAGAGCAGCCTCCCGCAGCTGGCGAGGAGAATGGGAGTGCGGGACGACAGACCGCCGCGGGGTGTTACGGCCGCGGCCAAGCTTGCCAGGCGTGGGGCAGGCGCCCGGCGCTTTTAAACCCGGGAGGGCGCGGCGGCGGCGGCGGCGGCGGGCGGATCGCGGCGCGCGCTGGGCGCCGGGTGGCGGCCGAATGGAGAGGAAGGGCTCGGCGGCCAAGGGGAACCCGAGCCCGCCGGCAGCCGGCGAGGCTCAACGGCCGCAGCCGCCACTGTGCGTCCCGGGCGGCGGCGGAGGGACCCCGGCGCGGGGCCAGGGTGGCGCGGCTGCGGAGCCAGCCGAGTTCATCCGGCGAGCGCACGAGTTCAAGAGCCAAGGGGCGCAGTGCTACAAGGATAAGAAATTCCGCGAAGCCATCGGCAAATACCACAGGGCGTTGCTGGAGCTGAAGGGGCTGCTGCCGGCCTCCGGGGAACGGGAGCGGGACTCGCGCGCGGCCTCCCCGGCCGGGGCCCCCAACCCCGGGAGCCTCTCGGAGGAGCAGAGCAAGACGGTGGAAGCCATCGAGATCGACTGCTACAACAGCCTGGCAGGTGAGCCGCGCCGCGCCCCCGACCCCTCCTCTCCCTGCCCTCCCGATCTCCCGCCAGGCGCCGGTCCCCATTCCCCAGCCCCGGGCCTCCGGGTCACAGCCGACCGCCGCGGCGCGCCGCGACGCACACGCCCCCGCTGGGACCGTGCCGCTCTGGGAAGGAGAACCTGAAAGGGGGGCGCTTTGGGAAAAGTGTGACTTTTAGGATTATACCTTCCAAAACTCGTTGTCATCTCGCATTCCTCCCCCGCATCCTCGTAAATCTCGCCTATAAATAACTGGACCGAGAGATGGGGACCCAGCCGGCCTGGCGGCGACTGCTACTGCTACTACTGCTCGCCAGTGGCCCTGGGTCCAAATGCGGGCAGCAGCACCCAGGGTGGGCCACCCGCACCCACGGCATGCCCAGTGGCTGCTTGCCTCAGGGATCGTTAGCACCAGAGCTCGCCCTCACCTTCCCCGCAGCTGACCGCATCCCTCTGGGTCAAGTCCTTCCCCAAGTTTCTTTGGCCCCAGTAGCAAAGGGCAGTTTGCTACGATGCCTTCAGCATCTCAAGCAAAATGGATTCCAAAATGCACTTTCTTCTCTCTGAGCTCTGCTGGGGCCCGGGTTGCCAGGTGAAGAGAGCGATCTCAACGGAAAGCTAGTCCAAGGTTGGGCTTGAGTTGTGCTGCATTCTAGCTCTTCTCCCTGCCTCACTCCGTGTAGCGCTGGTTCTCACACCAGCTAGCTGCTAGGCTTGAGGAAAACGGAGCCCTTTTATTGGGATAAGAAGGTGAGGTATACATTCCCGAGTACACTTTGGGGGTTAAGGTCAAAGGCGGGCGTTTTAAAAATTAACTTTGGCACAGAAAATTTTAAAGTCTCTAAAACCGGAGGAGTCGGGGTCACTCCAGGGGCTTCATGTGAGAAAGTGGAAGATGTTGGCAGAGGCAATGGCCTTATATTTGAAAAACACTCTCTCTCTTCTCCCACCCCATTTGGTGGCATCTGGGCATGATGCAGCTCCTCTGGCCAGATAAAGGCCATCGCTCCTAATCCTTAATCCTTGAAGTTGCTTAAACTAGCTCTGGACAGTTGTAGCAGAGTCAAGTTGGGAGAATGGGTGTGGTTGGGGACGGTGGATTTGTCTGGGGCCCAGACAGCTGGGGATGAAAACAAATGTATGGACAATTCTGCTCTGTTCCTAAGTGCCAGTCAGCTCAGTTCCCTTTGAGATCTCTGGCGCCAGCCTACCTCTGCCTTCCCATAACGCCACGTCCAGTGTCATCTCTAGTCAGGCAAAGCCCAGGCACTTTGTAGATTGTTAAGTAGTTTACAAACTTAAAGGATTAATGATAATAGTAGTAGTAGCAATTGTGGAAATGGTGGTGCTGATAGCAGTACTAGTAATAACGGCAGCAGATAAAGTAGTAGGAATACAGCATAGATGGACTATTTCAATCCATCGCAAGGTACACCATGACTCCCTTTATTTCCCGTAAGTCTCTGGCATATTCATTACTGCCTGATGAATATAAAGGGCAGAGTGGCCATGGGGGAAGGAGGGGGCACTCTGGATCACTAATGCAGTGATTTCAGAGTGGTAATAGAGTCTTATATTCAGTGTTTTCCATGGGCATTCTAGAGTTGCCCCTCACCCCATGCTTTGGCTGCCTGCCGATGGCTAGCACTGCCTACTTTCTACCCCAGAATTGGTTACATTTCCAAGGTGAAACCTAAGCTGTGTCCTTGGTCAGGCCAGCCCACTCAGGGCAGGGCTAAGATCTGGACGGTTCCTCCACTTCCATGCCCACCCCTCCACACACTTTGGAAAACTTTAGTGGCGAGAGAATGGAAAGTAGCAATGGCAGATTTCCCCCTCTGCTGCCTTCTCCGGTGCGCACCACTTATTAATATTAATAACTTGTGGATTACAAAAGTAATGCTTACCTATAAAATGTATTTTCGTTTAGAAAATACAGAATTACCTTTAATCCCACCAACCTAAAGAAATCCATTGTGATATATTTCCTTCCTGTATTTTTTTCTATACCTAAACATAAACTATTTACAAAGCTAAGGACCTCCCGTATCCTGTTTTTATTCCCACTTGCCATCATTGTGTCAGAGCATTTTTACGTTTCACTAAAATATTTTTGTGAAGATTATTTTAAATGGCAACCCAAAATTTGTAAATGTGTGTTTACAATGAGCATTTGATGGAAAGAGAAAGAAAGATGATCGCTGTTATTGCTGTTAGAACCAGAACAGTGCAGCGTGGCCCATAAGATAATCTACCCCCCCCACACCCCACCCCCGTGCCTGATTAAAGGGAGGAGACAGCAACTGCAAGTTTGTTCCAGCAAAAAGGCAACTGGCCCTTCCACTGGGGCTGCAGTGCTGGCTGAGCAGCCCAGTGGGCTTCAGGAGAGAGCAGTCTGAAGATGTTGGTTCTCTCAAGGACCTGTCCTTCCACACAGCTGTGCATAGAGGGAGAGGTTTGGGGTTTAGAAGCAACATGAACTAGCCCAGAAACACCTGGAGGATTAGGCTGTGTTGCTAAGGGCATCTCAGCACCAAACAAAAGACTATTATGAGGCTTCGGGAGGAAACCTAGGTTCAGTGGACCCTTGCACTCTTAATGGAAGACTCCAAGAGAACAGCAAGGGGGCGGTTAGAATCTGTTAAGAGATGTTAACCTAAAAATCCATTTGGATGACTTGAGGTGACCACTTGAAGGGTGTGCAGGCAACGTGCAAAGTGCCTGTGGCTGTGGTCTGTTCTGCCTCGGAGTTCCTTCTGATTAGTAGGGATCTGGCCAGGGGTGCAAGACCCCCAGATTTGATTTTGCATGTCTTATTCTCTAAGAAATTCAAGGAAGGAAATGAGAAGCATCTTCTTCCTTCAGAATTTCTAATGACTTTGATACAATGATTAGAACAGATATTCTGCCTGGGAAGATGTAGACATGTGATTCTTAGCAAGGCTGCAAAAGAAGCATGTACTGGCCTGTCGATCAACTCCCACTGACCTTGAGCAAGACACAGGACTCCCCTGGGGCCTTGGAATGGTCTGTGCAAAACCTCTTGAAGGACAGAACCTTTTGCTTTACAGCTGTTCCTGTGGGGCTGTAGTGGCCCCAGCTGGGTTTGATCAAAATGTTGCAATGCATGACTCTGTTGGTATTTTCAAATGATGTTCAGGACTCAAATGCCCACAGTGGAGATGGGTGCTGACAGGCCATGGCATTGGATCTGAAGGCTAGACGAGAGTCAGCTTATGTCCCTATTCCTGGCATACCTCGTGACTTTGTATAAGTCCCTACCACATCATTTTACCTCCATTTTCTCATCCATTTAGAGCTATGTTTGGGCGGGGGTTTTTTTTTTTTTGTTTGTTTTGTTTTTTACCAGAGGGGCAGATAATATCCATTGATGCCAACTGAAAGTCGCAGGACAGGGGAGTGACAAGGCCTAAAGAAGTCACGCAAGAAAAAGGCCTGGATGGGAGCCAGCTTTATCAGTGCTTGTGGACGTGTCTTGAAGCCATGGGACCGGGCCAGCTACATAATTTGTGAGGCCCAGAGCAAAATGAAAATGTGGGGCTCCTTGTTCAAAAAAGCAGGAAAAAGTTGTCATTAAAAGTTATAAAAGATAAAGTTTTTCCCCTTTCTTTCATGGTTTCTCTCTCGACTGGAATGGTGTTTTTATCTGCTATTTAATGTCATTTCAAGAAAATTACAATTTTAAATTATTGGCATGAATTTACTATTCATCTTTATAGTGTGCAATGCCAGTTTTAAGTGGAAAT
This sequence comes from Tursiops truncatus, assembly GCF_011762595.2. Lineage (NCBI taxonomy): Eukaryota > Metazoa > Chordata > Mammalia > Artiodactyla > Delphinidae > Tursiops > Tursiops truncatus. Next base: position 31,605,005 of record NC_047035.1, on the reverse strand, counting down.
ATAAAAACACTTAACTGGTATATGAAATCATGTCAGTTACACAATTCACGTTTCGTAGCTTGTACATGCATATGTAGTTTCTTCTTTTTTTTTTTTTTTTTTTTTTTTGCGGTACGCGGGCCTCTCACTGTTGTGGCCTCTCCTGTTGCGGAGCACGGGCTCCGGACGCGCAGGCTCAGCGGCCATGGCTCATGGGCCCAGCCGCTCCGCAGCATGTGGGATCTTCCCGGACCGGGGCACGAACCCGCGTCCCCTGCATCGGCAGGCGGACTCTCAGCCACTGCGCCACCAGGGAAGCCCTGTAGTTTATTCTTACTGGAACCATGGAAATGCGGACAAAATGAACTCAACTGCTTTTATTTCCCTTTTTATATGCATACTTTATAGGTGCCCTTTGTACCAGTCTTGGCTTTCTGATGAATAAGGAAAGGAAAAGGAGCTATTCCATACTCCTACCCTAGTCTTTCCTCCTCTGTCATCATTTTCAGCATAAGTGGCTGGCTAGTACAGGGCACTTAAGCAAGAAAGGATGTGATGGGGTTTTAGGTTATTTTTGTTTCTTAGAACACCATTGCTCTCTTTCTGCATTTGAAGCAATTTCTGGGTTGAATGGAAAGCCTGGCCTCTTCGGCTGTCAACGTGTGTGCTTACTTAGTTATTGACCTAAGCCTCTTGTTTGTTGCTGAACTCCCCTGCATTGTGGATCCACTGGAATTCCGTGCTCATGGGGCATCGTGAATGCTATATACTACATGGGCCTGCAAAGAATAGTTGTACCTCTGTCTTCTGCTCAACTTCATGCTCCATTATCCAATCAGGCTTCACTTCCAAAACACAGTTTCAAAGGTAAAATAATTAGAATTTCAAGAAGTCAACAGCAGAGCATTAAACCAAATACAAGGCCCTTCTGAGCATGGGTCTTATGTGACGGCACCCTTAAAGCCACCCCTGCAATGGGACACCAGAAGATGACTGAGTGTATACATCTAAGGTGGACAGAATTAGATATAGACCCTGAGGCAGATTCTAAGACAAAAGATACCCCACAGAAATTGGTGTGGGAACCAGAGAACCAAGCAGGAAGATGGATAAATTACAAATGCAAGAACTCAGTGAGAAGAGAAAAAAAAAAAAAAAGAGGTCAAGAGCTAGAGACAAGCAGTAACCTGGTAGCCAGAAGATGAATTGTTGGGATAAGAGCTGGCAAAGGAGGGGAAAGAAGAGGGGCTTCATGCTAAGTTACTCAGTCAGGATGCTGCCATCTGGATGGGAGAGTTTGACTGGTCAAGCCATTGTTAACCTGAGGCTGTTCCTCAGGCAGCCCCTTGGCCAATAAATCTTAAGCCTGTAAATGTGGCTTCAAAGATCATCTTCCAAGAAAGGATGTGAGAATTGAAACTTGTAGAATGCTTTCAAGGAGAGAAAATTCTGAATGTGGACTTTGGGCTGAGTTTCTAAAGTGGATTCTGAAGTTCCTTAGTTTACCTGCAAAAGTAATGAGTTGGGTGGCTCGTAGCCAGAAACTGTCTAAGATATCTTCAAGTAAGAGTCCCTACAGCCAAAAGGCATGGGAGTGCCCCATCCAAGGCAAGGGCACTTGGCTGCAGGATGGACAGGAGGGCCAAGGTGTGGAGCAGCCCAAAGCTTCACAGGTTGGGAGTGACCTTCAGATGGGACATCCTCTCCTGCCAGCTCTTCTCTTTCTTCACTAGGTTGTGCCTCCTCCAAAGAGCTGGGATAAAAGCCAAATGTTTCAACCAACCAGCCAACCAGCAATTTCTAATTCCCAGATATTTGGCTTTGGGAAGTCAGAGGTCCATGCTGGGACCAGAGTTTGCCATTATCACCAACGCGATTAGTGTGGTCCATTCCTAATTACATAGCAGCAAGCACAGCTCTAGCACAGACAGTGGTACCAGACATTTGAAAAGCCAAAGATAGGGGCTTCCCTGGTGGCGCAGTGGTTGGGAGTCCGCCTGCTGATGCAGGGGACGCGGGTTCGTGCCCCGGTCCGGGAAGATCCCACATGCTGCGGAGCGGCTGGGCCCGTGAGCCATGGCCACTGAGGCTGCGCGTCCGGAGCCTGTGCTCCGCAACGGGAGAGGCCGCAACAGTGAGAGGCCCGCGTACCGCAAAACAAACAAACAAACAAAAAAAAACTGCCAACGATAGGGGAATTCCCTGGCAGTCCGGGACTGGGCTCGGTGCTATCCCTGCCGGGGCCCTGGGTTCGATTCCTGGTCAGGGGACTAAGATTCCGCAAGCCACGTGGTGCGGCAAAAACAAACTTTAAAAAAAAGCCAAAGATAATACGACAGAAGATTAAAAGAGTTTAGTCTTGGCGTTCATATGGCCTTGAAATGATCATAAGCAGTGTAAAGCTCATTATCTTCCTCTTAAACATACACACACATTTTCATATCAGCAATGAAATGATGCCATGTCTGGTAGGACTCAAAACCAACAGTTCCCAAATATTTTTTAAAAAGAAGCAGGATGTAGGAGCTATACTCAATATTTTGTAATAACCTATAAGGGAAAAGAATCTGAAAAAGTATGAGATTATATATAATATATATATATTATATATAAAACTGAATCACTTTGTTATACACCTGAAACTAACACAACATTTTAAATCAACTATACTTCAATTAAAGAAAAAGAAAAAAAAAGGAAGGGGAATGTGTAGTGCCAAGGAGAGCTGACTTGAACTAAAAGAATCCTGGGTTGAAATATATCCAAGTGGACCTTCTCTTCTCTTTCAGCCAAAAGGATTTTAAAACAGCACTGAAATTACAGACAGGGTTTACAGAGAGGAAGCTTGTGGAGCAAAGTTTCTCTGCCACAGTGTGTCTGTGGGAAAAGAACAAAAGTGCTAAGGAAGTGCTAACTAGCTAGCTCGAGAGTTATGGAAAACCAGAATTACGATTTCAGATTTGGTTATGACTCCATACCTTACAGAGGTGTGTGAATTTCCTTGTCAACATTACCACCTTGTTATCAGCGTGAGCTTAGGCATTTCCAAAAATAAGGATACTCACCACTACCTATAGTGACTTATTTAATAACCACCACCACAAAACAACAACTATAATAATAATAGCAGTAACAATAATGGTAGTAAAGACTACCGTGAGGAGCCCAGCTCCTGGCACCCAGTAGATGTTCCACAAATGTGTTTGAAAGGAGTGAAAATGCTTATCCCAGCATCTGTCTCATTAAGGATCCAAGAAATTCAATCATTTCATTAATATTCATTGAGCAACTAATAGGTGCTAGACGCTGGGCCTTGAGGGCTGGGAACACAGGAGTAAACATAAAGAACAAGGTCACTGCCTTTCATGAACTTGCATATGTACCTGTATAACTTTGTGAGAAAGAAAACTCAAGCTGGAGCAGTTAAGTCCCTTGCCCATGGTCACACAGTAGTATGTGGCAAACTGGGATTTCTCATCTGCCAGGTCTGTAATTCCAAAGCCTATAGTCCTAACCATTCACCCCACAACCTCCATCTTTAGAAGTTTCTTCCTTAGGTACTAAAATTTGCCTCCTTGAAATTTCTATCAATCCATCCATAGTCTATCTATCTTTTGAAGCAACAAAAAATACATCTCATCACTGTAACAAGGAAAAGCCTTGACATTTTTAGGGCAACTCGCTTGCCCATCCTTCAGTCTTGTCTTCTGTAAGTTATTCCTTTTACCATGATTGTGCCTTGTGTGATTAGGATTCCCATTCCACGACCATCCTGGGTGGTTAAGGGGAAACTGTCCTGCTCTCTGTAACCAGGTTCTATGTCACTAGGAAGGTGACCTGAGAGGAATGAGAATCTGATGAGTCATAATTTCTAATGAGCCTGGAGGCTTACAGAAGCCCCACCCATACCTCCCCTAGTTTTTATCCCCTTTGCTCCAGAGTGTGTGAATTCCCGTTTAGAGGTCTTGAGAAATTTAAGTGGATGTGGTAAGAGTAGGAATTCATTTCAGCCATTACTTTTCAGTAACCAGTTTGTGGATACAATGACGGGAAGTGACCCATTAGAAAAATAACATCTGGACTTGTGCAGATGCATTACTCCAGACCTGGTCAGTTTTAATGTCATGAGAGTGATGATACCATCATTTAAAAATATGTTCTGGTTTAAGTGCTAAACGAGATTGGACACAGTATTATTCTGTGTGGCATGGAACATTTTCTCTCCTAACATCCTGTAAAGTAGTAGTTATTTTTTAGTTTGTGTTTTTATGACTGGCTGATAAGTTCTAACTTTGTGAGCCGAAACCTCATCTCCCAAGAAACAAAAACAACCCCTCCCCCAAACCCAGCAGTAAATAGACCAGTTGGCCCTGTGTCTAGTGGGACGGGAACTAAGGGAGACTCGTGTGACAGCTGGTGGCACATTCGCTACATATGTGAACTTAATCTGGTCTTGAGTTTCCTCACATATTAAATGGGTATAATCATGCCAGCCTGACTCGCAAGATAAGGGTGAAAAGCAAGAAGATAACGTATGAATGTACTTTATAAACTACAAAGTATTAGAAGTGTAAATTATCCTTTTAAGTGGGCAGGGATATTTAGGAGAACAAAAAAAAGAATAGAAATAAGAAGTGGGAACTGGGGCTTCCCTGGTGGCGCAGTGGTTAAGAATCCGCCTGCCAGTGCAGGGGACATGGGTTCAAGCCCTGGTCTGGGAAGATCCCACATGCCGCAGAGCAGCTAAGCCCGTGCGCCACAACTACTGACCCTGCGCTCTAGAGCCCGCGTGCCACAACTACTGAGCCTGCGTGCCACAACTACTGAAGCCTGTGCGCCTAGAGCCCATGCTCTGCAATAAGAGAAGCCACCGCAATGAGAAGCCCGCGCACCGCAACGAAGAGTAGCCCCGCCTCGCCACAACTAGAGAAAGCCCGCACATAGCAATGAAGACCCAACGCAGCCAAAAATAAATACATTAAAAAAAAAAAGTGGGAACAGCCCAATGAAGGAAATTTTCACCTTTAATTCTAACAGTTTTAAGACAAAAGAGATACTTGAGTAGTACCTACTAGGAAAACTCTCTTGATGCGTGGTTTCTGCATTAAATATCTATTGATGCTGACTCTCCCATTTTGTTTCAAACGCACACAAAAAAACTTCTCCCCAAATGCACGTACTCCACCAAAAAAAACACTTGCTAATACAGTAAAACAAAAGCGTTTCTGATGAGCAGAATGCGAGGGACGTTCTTTGAAAGTCTTCAGACGTCCCCATCAAAGACACAGCGGAAGCGTGACTTGGTAAAGAGTGACGTGGACAGCAAGTTCTGTCTCTAACTCACCAGCTGCCTTGGGTCAAGGAATTTTACCTCTTGGGCCGTAGTTTTCTGATGTCTAAAAACCGAGGGTTGGAGTCCAGGATCTCAAAGGTCCTTTCCAGCTCTGGAAAGAATAATTCTCCATTCTTTCTGAACTGGGTGGCCATTACCCAGAATGGGAGAGTTCCGTGTGGACTGATAGAGACCAGTCTCCAATATCTTATTACGTGAAAAGGCAGAATGCAAAACAGTGTTTATTTGCTTTGTGTCTGAAAAAAGAAAAAAGATATAAACTAGCATCAACATATACTCTAGTACAATACTTGCTTTCAAGAAGATTATCTGAAATTATGCAAGTGAAGCTGTTCGCTTCGCTTGAATAGGGACTGGGCAGAGAAACTGGGGAGAGACTTTCACTTCTTTTTTTTTTTTAAAGATTAAGACTTGATTGTTTTTAGAGCAGTTTAAGGTTTACAGCAAAATTGAGGGGAAGGGACAGAGATTTCTCATATACTCCCTGCACCCATACATGCCTAGCCTCCCCCGTTATCAGCACTCCCCACCAGAGGGGTACATTTGTTACAGTTGGTGAATCTGCACCGACACGTCATGATCACCAAAAGTCCACAGTTTACTTCGGGTTCACTCTTGTGTTGTACATTCTGTGGGTTTAGACAAATGTATGATGACATGTACCCATCACTGTGGTACCATACCGAGTGCTTTCACTGCCCTAAAAATCCTCTGTGCTCTGCCTCTTTATGTCTTACGCCCCACCCTTGGCAACCACTGATCTTTTTACTGTCTCCATAGTTTGCCTTTTCCAGAATGTCCTATAGTTGGAATTATACAGTGTGTAGCC